>NC_057796.1:262059924-262172768 GCF_018294505.1 Triticum aestivum | reverse complement strand
GTCGCCGTCGCCGCCCGTTCCGCCGCCGTCGGACGCCGTCGTCGCCGCCCGCCGACCCCGCCGCCCCGTCAAAATTCCGCCGCCGCCACTCGTCCCGAGGTAGCCACCGGTTTTCGTCGAAAAACCCTTTGGTTTTTTTAGTAAACCCGCGGTTATTTTATTTTAGATCGGTTTTTTTTGGTTTAGTTATTTAGCGGAAGTTCGTCCGTACGTTCGTTTTAACGGACGCCGTTCACCCGTTAGCCGCAGACAGCGAACGTTCGTTCGTTAGCCTGTTCGTCAGTTTTTCTTTTTCCAGGGTTTTTCCGCGATTATTTTTTATCGCGATTTCTGCCTCGATTTTCGTTTTAGTTTATCTTTTCGCTCGTTTATCGGAATCAGGCGATTCAAGCGCCTAGATCTTTGTCTCGAAACCCTCTTTTTGTTTAACCAACTTGAACAAGATTTTGCAACAGAAAATTTTGACTTTAGTCCAGATTAGTAATCGGATCTTGTTTCTCTCGCATTTTGAGTTTCGTTGCTCCGTTTGATTTGATTCTTTTTGCAAACCGGAGTTCTTCAGTTGAACTTTCTGGTTATATCTTCTTATTTGAGATTTACCCGTGCATCTCTGCTTGATTGCTTATGTATGCTATTTTTTGTTTGCGATAGAATTCCCGGAGTGCGAAGCGTGCTACTACGAGTCTCTAGGTTTTGCGGATCGTCAGCAAGGCAAGTAACACATTGATAGTACTCTTTTCATACCCAGTTTTTACACATTAGTTACAATCCTCAAACATTGCATGATTAGGATGTGTTTAACTTGTGGGTTGGGAAGTAGATGATGAGGTAGAACCTATCAAACCCTAGGAGTTACTTCTACGTTATGCTTATATTGCCAGGTTATGCTCGTAGACGTGGATTGGGTTTGAGTGTATCCATGACAGATGTGAGTTGTTAATTATTGGTTCAACTTAAGGTGGAAACTTTAATACACATCTGGGTGGATTGTTTTTTTGGCACCTGGGGAATCCAGTGTTGTCCTAGGATATGCCGGGGTTATACCGTGTGATCATCCTATGGTCCGCCAGCCAGGCTCAAAGGGATCATAAGATTATTCATGCGAGAAACTTCCGTGTGCAGCCACAAGCCATTATGGGCTCTGGCATAGTTGAGTATGTTGTGTGATCTCTTTCAGTGGTGGGCTAGCATATGTAGAGGGAAGTAGGTGTAACTGTCCACCCAGAGTAAAGAGTTAATGCTTCTGAAAGACTGTGTCTGAGTCATCCGTTTCTCAAACACCATGTAGTGCGAGAAATCAAACGGAGGAGATCGAGTCTTATGGGGAAAAGTGCGCAAACCTCTACAGAGTGTATAAACTAATCATGGTTAGCCGTGTCCCCGGTTATGGACATCTTGAGTATCTGGTACTTGAATTATTGATTTGATCTCATCACTCTAAATTAATTTTTCGGGTTGTTAATGATTACCTTAATTGGGATTGAGATGGGGGTACCATTCTCAATGATTCAACCACCATGATAGTTAAATAAAATTTAATTCGTTTGTTGTAGGAAAAAATTGGCTTTTCGCAAAAACTATATAACCATAGAGCCTCCACCAGCCATATATGCATGTAGTGATAGCATTTATCTATTCATTGCTCTACTGTGTTTATATTGCCAGCATATTCAATGTGCTGACCCGTTTTCGGGCTGCAACGTATTATGTTGCAGACTTTTTAGACGAAGAGTAAGGTTCGATAGGCCATTGTCATGCACTCAGCTATGCCGTTGAAGTTGATGGACTCACTTTATCTTCCAAGCCTTCCGATGTTATCTTATTTAGATAGCCTTAAGCCATATTTATTATAATAAGTTCTCTTTTCGAGACATTCGATGTAATAAGTGTGTGATTGCTACTCTGTTATAAATCCTTCGAGTACTGTGTGTGTCAGCATTACCGATCCAGGGATGACACTGAGCACAGAGACTTGACCGCCTGAGGTCGGGTCGCTACAAGATGGTATCAGAGCACACGCTGAATGTAGGACACGACCACTAATAAAAGCCATAGGTCACTCTTCTCTACTCATTTCTGACTCCTCTCCATTTTCTACTCTTTAGGATGGCGGACTCGAGGAACAAGTTTGCACAACCGGATGAAGACACCCCCTTTGGACGACACTTGAAGGAAGTCACTAGACACCTGAACATTGGAATACCAAGCTTAACCGGGACCTACAACGCCACATTACCAGAATAGGAGCGCTGGATGATTCGAGTTCAAGTTCCAGGAAGGACATTCATGCCAGTCACTGAACCTATAGAGTTTTCCTTTGATGCCCCAACCCGGAGTCTAGGAAAGAGCATGGCAGCTCACATCGCCATGGGGCGCATTGGCGAAGTTTACCACAAGGATCTCAAGGATACTATCTACCAGATATGTGGGCGCCGAGATGAGCAATGGGAGATAGTCAGCACCAGGAGGGACAGGTCCATTGCAGCATTCATCCAGGAGCTAAACCAGCACATTCGACGCCAGGAGAACCAGATCTGCGCAAGCATGATAGATTTGAAGAAGGCGATGACAAGGATCACCGAGCTAGAAGAGGAACTCAAGTCTACACGCGATGGATATGAGGAGGAAATCGCAATACTATTGGAGAAGAATGACGACCTGATAAAGAAGATCGGAGTATTCATGGGAGATCCCACTCCAGGAGGAGAAGACGATGAACCCAAGGAGATTCGTTCCGAAGACTACATCATCATCGACAACACCGACTCCGACCCTGACGATAGTGATGATGATTATGAAGACGAAACTGGAGCGGATATCATGGAGTCTTCCACCGATCAAAATTTCTGGATGACCACCATATGACTAGTAGTATTTCCCCTGTATATAGTAGTAGTCTGAGCACTTTTAACGATAGTTCTAGACCGATTGTATGCCCTTGCTTGATTGATTGAGTGATATGATTGTGTTTGTCTCATGTGCATATGGGTAGTGCTTTCTCACTAGACCTCTTTCTATTCTAATCTCTCCCCTCTAAACCCATCAGATGCCTCCGAGGCGTGACACCGGATTTGTCTTCCCACCGGAGATCACCCAGTTGATCCAGCAGCAGAATGCCTTGATGCAGATATTAGTCCAGAACCAAGGCAACAACAACAACAACAACCCTCCTCCAGTTGACAACCTAGCCCTTTTTTGAGGTTACAGCCGCCGGTGTTTTCCAGTAGCATCGAGCCTATAGTTGCGGATGACTGGTTACGCAAGATTGGAAGGGAGTTGACCACCGCAGGTTGCACTGATGCTGAGAAGGTGCATTTTGCCGCACACCAATTGGATGGACCAGCAGCGTCATGGTGGGATAATTACACAACCACTTTCCCTATAGCCAATATCACTTGGGATCAGTTTCAGCAAGCTTTTCGCACAGCCCATGTCTCAACTGGAGCTATGAGTATGAAGAAGCGTGAGTTTCGCAACTTACGCCAGGGGAATTGTACTGTGGCTCAGTACGTAGATGAGTTTAGTAAGCTGTCTCGCTATGCCCCTGATGATGTGGCCACAGATGCCGCAAAGCAGGAGAAATTTATGGAAGGGCTAAATGATGAGATGAGCATGCAGTTGATGGTGGCAACATTTAACAACTACCAGGAGTTGGTAGACAAGGCTCTTATGATTGAAGGGAAGCAACAGCAGATTGAGAGCCGCAAGAGGAAGTATGGACAAGGCAAGTACAATTCTGGAGCTCAGCAGAAGCCTCGTATCACCCCGAACTCGGGAGGACTTATCCATAACCATGGAGGCCACGCCCACAATGGAGGAAGTTCTCACAACCACAATGGCCCCAAGAAAGGAAACGAGAATGGAGCAGGCAGCAATCAGAACCGCTCTAACCCAGCCACACCTGCCAAGAAGGACCAGAGTCACATTACTTGTTTCAAGTGCGGGAAGACTGGGCACTACGCCAACGATTGTCCGGTGAAGAACGGTAATGGCAATGGAAGCGCTGGGAAGAAGCCCAACCCTTTCAACAGGGGACAAGTGAATCACGTGAACGTGGAGGAAGTTGAGGAGCCAGATGTAGTTATCGGTAAGTTTTTGGTTAAATCGTTTACTACAATCGTTCTTTTTTATACTGGTGCATCACATTCATACATATCAAGGGGATTCGTGGATAAGTATAAGTTGCCCACCAAGGTACTTAGGACACCTATGTTAGTAAGTTCGCCAGGAGCAGAGTATATGGCAAGACAAGGATGTTTTCAGATGCCATTGACCATTGGAAGCCATGTTTTCCCCTCAGACCTGATAATTTTGGAGTCACAAGGATTGGATGTGATACTAGGAATGGATTGGCTATCGATGTATGGGGGAAACATCGATTGCGCCAGTAAGTCGATTTTGCTTACCACCCCGGAGGGAAAAGGATTAAGTATGTATCCCGGCATGCGCCGAGGAGGACTCAAGTAAATTCTCTCGCGGGAGTTGTTCAGGAGGAAGTGCCGGTAGTAAAGGATTACCCGGATGTATTTCCAGAGGAGTTACCAGGCATGCCGCCAGATCGAGACATCGAGTTTTTGATAGAACTATTGCCAGGCACCGGACCAATATCTAAGAGACCATACCAGATGCCCGCGAATGATCTTGAGGAGATTAAGAAGCAGATTAAGGAGTTGTTGGAGAAAGGTTACATTCGACGAAGTTCATCACCATGGGGAGCCCCAGTGCTTTTGGTTGAGAATAAGGATGGATCGTTAAGGATGGTGGTTGATTATTTTGCGTTGAATGAAGTAACAATCAAGAATAAGTACCCACTGCCAATGATCAATGATTTTTTTGACCAGCTGCATGGAGCTAAAGTGTTTTCGAAGATCGATTGGCGATCAGGATATCACCAGTTGAAGATTAGGGAAAAAGATATACCTAAAACAGCTTTCACCACAAGGTACGGGTTATACGAGTATACGGTTATGTCCTTTGGACTAACTAACGCCCCTGCCTATTTCCTGAGTATGAGGAATAAGGTGTTCATGGAATTCTTGGATAAGTTTGTGGTGGTGTTCATTGATGATATCTTGGTATACTCGAAGAATGAAGAGGAGCACAAGGAGCATTTGCGTTTAGTTCTCGAGAAGCTCAGGGAACAACAGTTATATGCCAAGTTCAGCAAATGTGAGTTTTGGTTGAAGGAAGTTGGATTTCTTGGACATGTTATATCAGGAGAAGGTATAGCAGTGGATCCCACCAAGGTCCAGTCAGTCACTGACTGGTTGGCACCCACCTCAATTGGAGAGATCCGCAGTTTTCTTGGACTCGCGGGTTATTATCGGAGATTTATCGAGAATTTCTCCAAGATTGCGAAGCCTATGACGGCATTGTTGAAGAAGGACACCAAGTTCCATTGGACTGAAGAATGTGAAGCAAGTTTCCAGGAGTTGAAGAAACGCTTGACTACAGCCCCAGTGCTGATTCTGCCGGATATACGCAAGGATTTCCAAGTGTATTGCGACGCCTCTCGCTTAGGACTTGGAGGAGTACTTATGCAAGACGGAAGAGTTGTCTCGTATGCCTCACGGCAGCTTCGACCACATGAGTTGAATTATGCCACGCATGATTTGGAGTTAGCAGCCGTGGTGCATGCACTCAAGACTTGGAGACACTTTCTGATTGGAAATCGTTATGATGTGTACACGGATCACAAGAGTTTGAAGTATATCTTTACTCAGAAGGAGCTGAACCTCAGGCAAAGGAGATGGTTGGAGCTCATAAAGGATTATGATATGAAGTTGCACTATCATCCAGGCAAGGCCAATGTCGTACAGACGCTTAGAGCCGGAAAAGTTATGTCAATACCCTCGTAAGCGGAGTTATGCCAAAGGAGTTGGTAGAAGATCTTAGGGAGTTATGTTTGGAGATAGTCCCTAGAGGATTTGTTGCAACTATGGAAGTTCAGTCTACATTGTTTGGAAAGATTCGGGAAGCTCAGAAGGATGATAAGGAGATTGCCGAGATAAAGGAGAGAATGGGCGATGGAAAAGCCAAAGGTTTTCGTGAGGATGAGCACGACACCTTATGGTTTGAGGACCGCGTTTATGTGCCCAATAATGCAGAGATCAGGAAATTGATACTTCAGGAGGCTCATGACTCACCATACTCAATTCACCCCGGAAACACCAAGATGTATTTGGATTTGAAGGAGCATTTCTGGTGGACTAGTATGAAGAAGGATATTGCCGAGTATGTAGCCATATGTGATGTATGTCAGAGAGTGAAGGCAGAACATCAGAAGCTAGCAGGATTACTGCAGCCTATGCCGATACCCGAATGGAAGTGGGATAAGCTTGGCATGGATTTTATCACCGGATTACCCAGGACCCGATCGGGATATGATTCTATCTGGGTAGTAGTGGATCGCTTGACCAAAGTAGCTCACTTTATCCCAGTGAAAACCACCTATACCAATGCGAAGTTGGCCAAGATATACATGACCAGGATCGTATGTCTGCACGGAGTTCCAAGGACCATCGTATCAGATAGAGGAACACAGTTTACTTCAAAGTTTTGGCACCAGCTGCACCAGACCTTGGGTACCAGGCTGGAGTTCAGTACCGCTTTTCACCCGCAGACAGATGGACAGACCGAGAGAGTCAATCAGATTCTGGAGGATATGTTGAGAGCTTGTGCGCTAGATTATGGATCTAGTTGGGATGACAATTTGCCCTACGCGGAGTTCTCGTACAACAACAGCTACCAGGCTAGTTTAAAGATGGCACCATTCGAAGCCCTGTATGAAAGAAGGTGCAGAACACCGTTGATGCGGGATGAAGTTGGAGACCGTCAGTTGTTTGGACCGGATTTGATTAAGGAGTCCAAAGAGAAGGTTAAGCTGATTCGAGATAGACTGAAGGCAGCTCAGTCCCGACAGAAGAGCTATGCAGATTCAAAACGCAAGGAGGTAGTCTATGAAATCGGAGACAGAGCGTATCTGCGAGTGTCACCTCTTCGAGGAGTGAAACGTTTTGGAGTTAAGGGAAAGTTAGCCCCGAGATTTGTGGGATCGTACCATGTTTTGGAACGCATGGGAGAGGTTGCCTACAAGTTGGATTTACCCGAAAGACTGTCGGGAGTACATGATGTGTTTCGCGTTTCCCAGTTGAAGAAGTGCCATGCAGAGATGGTCGATATTCCTCTAAGAGATACAGTGCCCCTCGAAGCAATACAGTTGGATAGTGATTTGACATATGAGGAGAAACCTGTCAAGATTCCTGAGTTTGCCAGCCGAGTTACTCGCAGCAAGGTTATCAAGTTTTGCAAAGTTCAGTGGAGCCACCATACCGAGGATGAAGCCACTTGGGAACAAGAAGATGATCTACCCAAAGACCACCCGCACCTATTTTCTAGCCAACCCGAATCTCGAGGGCACGATTCATCTTAAGGGGGGTAGGTTTGTAACATCCCAAATTTTCAATTTGAAATGTTATACATAGGTCATTCATGCATATCATATTTTATTGCGTTTTCGTTTGCGATCCTCGAAATTCTAAGCAACTCAAGGACCCTCGGAGAGAGTTGGGGATTTCACGAATTTCATATTTGAATTTTATCAAATATTGAAACAAAGTTCATTTTGGTTTTAATGATTTTTCTCTCCGAAAATATTTTGAATTTAAAATATATGAGAGATGATAATATGACTTCTCCAAAATAGATGAAATATTGGAGGAAAAATATTAAAATCAAGTAAATAATTTTATTTAGATTTTATTGCAATTTTATTTGAATTAGGAAAAATACGCACTTTTCAAATTTGCATTAGAGTCCTAAATAAATGTTCACCTTGTCTGGTATATTTTTCGAGGATGGGGAAAATTTATTTCAGGATTTTTGGAGTCCGTTTGGTATTTCTTTTCTTCGTTTTTCTGCGTGGAGTTATTTTAAAAAAAAAGTCAACCGACCTAGCCGGGCCGTGCCCGACTAGGACTTCGCCCGGACGGCCTTTTTAAGTGGAGGCCCGAGCCGCTCCCAAACCCTAGCCCCGCCCCACCCGATCCGCCGTTGCCGCCAGCCGCCGCCCGCGCTAGCCGCCGCCGGACGTCGCCGTCGCCGCCCGTTCCGCCGCCGCCGGACGCCGTCGTCGCCTCCCGCCGCCTCGCCACCGACCCCGCCGCCCCGCCGGAATTCCGCCGCCGCCGCCCGTCCCGAGGTAGCCACCGGTTTTCGCCGGAAAACCCTTCCGTTTTTTAGTATACCCGCGGTTATTTTATTTTAGATCGGTTTTATTTTTTCCGGTTTAGTTATTTAGCGGACGTTCGTCCGTACGTTCGTTTTAACGGACGCCGTTCACCCGTTAGCCGCAGACAGCGAACGTTCGTTCATTAGCCTGTTCGTCAGTTTTTCTTTTTCCAGGGTTTTTCCGTGATTATTTTAGATCGCGATTTCTGCTCCGATTTTCGTTTTAGTTTATCTTTTCGCTCGTTTATCGAAATCAGGCGATTCAAGCGCCTTGATCTTTGTCTCGAAACCCTCTTTCAGTTTAACCAACTTGAACAAGATTTTGGTACTGAAAAATTTGACTTTAGTCCAGATTAGTATCGGATCTTGTTTCTTTCGCAGTTTGAGTTTCCTTGCTCCGTTTGATTTGATTATTTTTGCAAACCGGAGTTCTTCATTTGAAATTTCTGGTTAGATCTTCTTATTTGAGATTTACACATGCATCTCTGCTTGATTGCTTATGTATGCTATTGTTTGTTTGCGATAGAATTTCCGGAGTGCGAAGCGTGCTACTACGAGTCTCTAGGTTTTGCGGATCGTCAGCAAGGCAAGTAACACATTGATCATACTGTTTTCATACCCAGTTTTTACGCATTAGTTACAATCCTCAAACATTCATGATTAGGATGTGTTTAACTTGTGGGTTTGGAAGTAGATGATGAGGTAGAACCTATTACCTGTTTATTATCAAACCCTGGGAGTTACTTCTACGTTATGCTTATATTGCCATGCTATGCTCGTAGACGTGGATTGGTTCGAGTGTATCCATGACAGATGTGAGTTGTTAATTATTGGTTCAACTTAAGGTGGCAACTTTAATACACATCTGGGTGGATTGTTTGTTTTGGGCACCTGGGGAATCCAATGTTGTCCTAGGATATCCCGGGGTTATACCGTGTGATCATCCTACGGTCCGCCACCCAGGCTCAAAGGGATCATAAGATTATTCATGCTAGAAACTTCCGTGTGCAGCCACAAGCCATTATGGGCTCTGGCATAGTTGAGTATGTTGTGTGACCTCTTTCAGTGGCGGGCTAGCAGATGTAGAGGGAAGTAGGTGTAACTGTCCACCCAGAGTAAAGAGTTAATGCTTCTGAAAGACTGTGTCTCAGTCATCCGTTTCTCAAACACCATGTAGTGCGAGAAATCAAACGGAGGAGATCGAGTCTTGTGGGGAAAAGTGCGCAAACCTCTGCAGAGTGTAGAAACTAATCATGGTTAGCCGTGTCCCCGGTTATGGACATCTTGAGTATCTGGTACTTGAATTATTGATTTGATCTCATCACTCTAAATTAATTTGTCGGGTTGTTAATGATTACCTTAATTGGGATTGAGATGGGGGTACCATTCTCAATGTTTCAACCACCATGATAGTTAAATAAAATTTAATTCCTTTGTTGTAGGGAAAAATTGGCTTTTCGCAAAAACTATATAACCATAGAGCCTCCACCAGCCATATATGCATGTAGTGATAGCATTTATCTGTTCATTGCTCTACTGTGTTATATTGCCATCATATTCCATGTGCTGACCCGTTTTCGGACTACAACGTATTATGTTGCAGACTTTTCAGACGAAGAGTAAGGTTCGATAGGTCGTTGTCGTGCACTCAGCTATGCCGTTGGAGTTGATGGACTCACTTTATCTTCCAAGCCTTCCGCTGTTATCTTATTTAGATGGCCTTAAGCCATATTTATTGTAATAAGTTCTATTTTGGAGACATTCGATGTAATAAGTGTGTGATTGCTACTCTGTTATAAATCCTTCGAGTACTGTGTGTGTCAACATTACCGATCCAGGGATGACACTGAGCACAGAGACTTGACCGCCTGAGGTCGGGTCGCTACAGTTATATAATTTGCAGGCTAACCAATATGGGTAGGGGTTGGAGTTTATACGATTGGGGGGAACACAACATTCAATGGGTACACAAGTGGGAAAATGAAGCGCTAGCAGATATAGTGCATCAACTTAGGTATATTTTATTTACATTATTTTATTACAATGATCATACGATGCGTGAAGATGCTTTGCTTTCATCACAATGGTTTATGTAATTATTTAATTTTACAGACCGTATGATGGAAGTACAGATCAAGCGTACAAGCAGTGGTACTGTATCAACACACGTACTAGCCTGGCCAGTCAGCCAGCTACTATACCAACACATCTCACACAGGAGGAGCAGGCACTGAGACATATTGAGCTGCATGCATCTTACTATCGTGACCAGATGGTAATCACTTGTAACTTTCTTAGGTCCATCATTTCATAATCATTTGAACCAAATAACATCCAAATATTGTTCAGCTTGAAAGTTGCAACGAAGTAGGGCAGATGGCTGCGGAGCCCAGGGCCCAGCTCGCAAGTCATTCTAGAAACGTTTTCAAGAATACATGGCAACAAAGTTCAGATGTGGTAGAGGCGACGATGTTGTCACTGGAGCGTACAACATGCCGGTAGCGAGGTCAGCCAGACCGAGTGCGGGGCCATCGTCCAGACCGAGCGAGGCGCATACGAGCCATGGGCAGTGGGGGAGGGTCCGAGTACTAGAACGACATTGCCACGACATGACTCATCTCTGCCAGTGCATCGCTCTTCTTCGGTGCAGCTTCGTCAGGGCAGACATCTCAGGACCATGGCACGGGCTTGGATTCGATGCCCGGGCAGACTCTTTCCCCTAACCCATATGCGTACACAGGATATGACGCATACACCCAAGGTGAGGGATCTCAGTCGTATCTCTCCACGCGAGGGATCTCCATGCCCGAGGAGACTCGTGTACCAGATTTAAACCAGTACCACATACAATGGCCATACAGTACAGGCGAGGGATCTGATGAGGTAGTCATGTTTACATTTTAATGCATTTACAATGATATCATATATTACCCTCTAACATTTTGTTTACACTGTTTCTATGTGCAGGACATACCTGATGTTAATTGGGGCGATGAGGACACCCAACGTGGCCTCAAGACAGGCGTCCGGGGAGCATCACATGATCATAAACGTGAGTCGGCCTTCTGGGCCTTGGGCCTTGCTTCCTCGTAAAGGAAATATTCGTCATCCCTTTCTTCTTAAGCCGGCCCATCATAAACGTGAGTCGGCCTTCTGGGCCTTGGGCCTTGTCTTCTATCTGACCCGCCATCGGGGTCATCCGTGAGTCGTCCGGCTCGTGAGTCATCTGACAGTGAGCCGCCAGACCCGTGAGTCGCCAGTCCTCCGGCGGGTCACGGTGAAGCGCCAAGTCCGGCCGGGTCATACTTCCGGCCGGGTCATACCGCGGGGTATATCCCCGACATTAGCCCCCAGTTTAATTTGGATTTATCCATGTTAAAGTAATCTGCAACATAAACACAAGAACAAATTTGACAGGTTGTGTTCTGGGTTAAATATTCTTTGTAAGCCGGCACTTGATCATCCTTAAGTCCTTGTCATCTTCGTTCTTGATATGTATCCATAATCTCATAGCAAATCTCTTTAGCAGATATGTTCAAATTTTGCCAATGCAAAAAATCCAGATACTTCCTTTGAAAATCCGGGTCAACAGGCCAGCTTCAGAGTCAATTTTCTGACATTGGTCTCTTGTTGAGAAATATTGTAAGAGATAATTCACTTGAGTCGGCTTTCAATGCTCTGACTTGACAAAAATATTGGTCTTCAAATATTCAACTTATATTCAGCCAGCTTAAAGATATAAAACTTGCCGGTTTATGAGTACCAAAATTGCCGGGTTATAAATAGATGATGCCAAGTCATAATTGTCGCCGACGCCGGTTTATGATTTTTGCAGATACCAGGTCAATCTGATTTACTCAAAACTGAGAATTTGAAGATATTTCTCCCTTATATCCATATTACCTGTAGCCCCCAAGGGCCGGTTTAATCAGCATGAATAAGCCGGGACTTATCACCATGGCTTTAAATAAAATCCAGTTGTGTAGCCCCCATGAGTCGGCTATAATCATAGTAGTGTAGCCGGGTCATCCTAGAATTGTCTTGAATTTTTGAAAGGAGCAATTAGTAGTCCCCAAGGGTCGGCTCATTATGATATGATGAGTCGGGTCTTCAATAAGATTAGTAAAAATGACTTTGCATTAGCCCCCAAGTGCCATGGTGCATGTTGGCAGTGACATGGGACTTGCATATTTGATGTAATCTCAATTTGAATAATGTAGCCCCCAAGTGCCGGGTTACAAGCCTGCAGCGACTCGGGACTATTCCTATCATTGTAGAATAAATCATATCCATTGATAAAATAATAGCCATTGCGCTGAAGCAACTTTGAAAACCTCAATCATAATATTAGTTTCTGATAACCATAATAACAATCCAGCCATGTTGGCTATTAAAGATTTGACTAACTCGGTTTGAAAACCTCAATCATTCAAATCATAATGAAAATCCAGCCAAGTTTGGCTATTTAAAGATTTCAAATACCTTGTCTGTTGACAAGTAAATCCGGAGTTTAGATACCCGGCGGCTCTTGGCCGATGGCGATTTATTACGCCTCCATTGTAAGCCGGAAATTTTATAACCCAGCTATTTATAGCCTTTTGAGAAAATCAAGAATTGATAACCCTTTTGAGACACCAATGTCAATCTTTCGATGACGGGCTTGGACTTAAACATTTATATAAGTCATAGTTCTGCAAATCCTGCACAGAGTTTAAACAACATATGCCCTGACGACTTAATGTCAAAAGCCAGGGCGGGTAACCACCCAAATGTAGTCTTATCCTGCACACAAGTAGTTCACAAGACACCTTGGCGGTTTACCGCAGGGCGGGTCATAATATCTTGTGATATTGAATTTGCATTTATCGGTTTATATGACCTGTGATATTGAATTGTACTGCCGGCTTATGATACCTGTGCAGTAAGTGTGATAACCCAATCCTTAGAAGCAAATGCTTCCACATAGATGATGATTGTCATAAGCCGGCGACTTGTTCATCGAAAGCCAGGGTGGGTTAATAGAAACCACATATATATATGCTTCAGATATGAGCAAAAAGCTTCAAATAAAATCCAAAATTTGTTTGCAAAAAGAGACTTAAAATTTTTTGAGGCTTCTGATTCGAATACGATCAGAAAACCGTCCCACAGGGGTTAAGCTAAGATTCAAATACGATCATATAGCCCCCAGTGGCTTTGGCATTGCCGATCAAGAGGGTACCGACAGCTATGTTCTCTTTGGTTCGAATACGACCTATGTTTGAACAGGAAGCCCCCAAATGACCTTGAAAGTTGTTTAACGACGCTGATTCGAATACGATCCATGTCGGTTCCCAAAGGGGGTTGAGCTATGGTTCAAATATGACCAAGAAACTCCCCAATGAGCTCGGCAGTGTGCCGATCAAAAGGGTATCGACAGCTATGTTCTCTTTGGTTCGAATACGACCTATGTTTGAACAGGAAGCCCCCTAGTGATCATGAGAATATTTAACGACTCCGATTCGAATACGATCAGGGTCACACCAAAAGGGTTAAGCTAAATTCGAATACGATCAGCTCCCGATGGTCATTAAAGCAGGGTACCTATATTTGAGTTGTGCTTTGTAACAGACTCTCTTTGGTCCCTTTAATTTTTCCTGAGAACTCGAACTTTGCGAGAGACAACCACTTTTTGAACCGGAAATTTGTAAACCGGATATTAAGAGCTTCAAAGCTTTATAAGATATAAATTTACCTTGAGCCAGACGTTTGAACCGGATTTGAGAGCTTCAAAACTTTGCGGGAGAAAGATATCTCTTGAACCGGATTTTAAACCGGAATCTTTATTTGAACCGGCAATTTTCTGACGGCCTTTAAAGTTTCATCAATATGGTAGCAGCCTCCGGAACCGGGTTATCATTCCCTCCAACGACCCGGGGTTCCCGAGTCATGTCACTGTAGCCCCCGAGTCTCAACATGACTCGAGGAGTTGGCTTGAGATTCTCCATATTTAACCGTGATATCAACCTGCATAATTTGTATATCATTGGTGTTGATAACACGATGTGTATCCACAGAAGGTTGAGGTGACTGCGGCGGGTTATAAATGATCCCGTATGAGCCGTGTCAGCAACTCGGCCAATGGTTCCTTCCAACTGGCTGTTTTGAAGTTTAACCAAACTGTAGTGATGGCGACTTGTGCGCATGTCCATTGAGCCATCCAGGTGCAGACGGCGGCTGATAACATATGATAATTTGCCTCCAATTTGTTGGAAGAAAACCGGGCTTCCCAAGTAGTGACCTGCTCATACTCAATACACAGGTCACGCAGATAGGTGCGGCTCGGTGTGTTGATGTAGACCAGGCCGCGAGAGGCGGACGGAAAAGACGACCTCAAGATCAGAGGCGGCTCAGACAGATGAACCGGCCGCGGTGTTGTAAACCGGCGCGGTCGGGCGAGTTAACCACATCATTTTGATGTAGTGAACAATTGTCCTGCATCAACAATATTACAGACCAAGACAAAGATAAACTGCTCTTTGACAAAATAATATGTACCAATAAAATATATTTTAGATGGATATCACCTGATGTGCCAGGCCGGAAATAATCCGCCATGAAATTGATGATCGCTAGATGAAGTTGAAGTCGCTCACGGGTGAACCGGCCACGGCGTGGTAAACCGGTGTGGACGGGCGAGTCGGTCGTGACATTTCTAAGCCGGCGCGGACACGTGAACCGGCCGCGAGGGCGGACGGGTGAGTCGTCCGTAGCGTTGTAAGATGGTGCGGACGGGCGAGTCGGCCGGCGCGTTTGATGTAAACCGGACCGCGATACGCGTGTCCGGGAAGCTGCGCAGCACAACCGAACATGCCTCCGTGATGTAATACCACCCCTTTTTCTTTTAATAGCCGCCCTTTTCTTTTTCTTTTTTTCCTTTTTCTTTGCCGACAGGCTCCAGTCGTGTCCTTTGGACAGTGCCAACACCAGTTGTAGCTCAGTGGCTAACGTCCCTGCCATCCGTCCTTGAAGGAGGTCCAGGGATCAACTCTTGAGTTAAATAGATCTGCAATCATAAAATAGCACGAGCACACAGCATATGTTTTGTATAATACTAATTTAATACCCAGAGCAATTTAACGGAGACGAGTGCACCTGATTACGTCCGTAGGTAGCGACTTTGAATACTCTGGCCGCTTTCTTATGGTTGTTTCTTTTCTTTTTCCTCAGGAGATGAGATGTGGGCCTTGAATACACGCACACGCGATCCTGGTGCTACTAGCTTCTGGCCGATTCGCCGGTGACTACTGACCTCATGCACCTAGGCCACATGCACTGACGCGGGCCCAAAATTGATTTCTTTTCGGATTCGATCGTCTGCCAGGTAACATACGACGGCGTACAAGAGCCGGAGCCAGCGAGGGGCTTGGCGACTTGAAGGTCGAAGCGGACTTGGTGTCGAGGCCAAGGTCGTTGAATCATGGGTAATCCGGCAATAGCAGCGAAACCCATGGGGTGGAAACAGAGGCGCCTCAAGGCCGGGCGCCTCACAAGACTTGAAGCGGGCCGACCGTAGCAGTGACTCGGTACACCGGCGAGGGCGACTTGGAGGCCGCAAGGGTTGCAACGGCTCACAATCCGGCCACAGCAGAGGCGGACACGTTCAGACGGCGACGACAACTCAGAGGCGGGAACAAGGCCGTGACCTAGCGGGTCGAGGCACAGCTGCAGTAGGGACGGAAACCGCGGAGATGTGAGAATCCGAGTCTTCCTCCACATCGTGGTTGGTTTAATTAATCCGTGTCCAGGTCGTCGCTGGTCTGGAGACCCATGTTGATCTGATCCTGTATCTGTAGTAGTCCTTGATCTCTGTGTTGGGATCGGCACACGCCTTGACGTGATGGCTTGATGGATCAGTAGATGTAGTGCTCAACAGCCATTGAAGGATTTATAAATATGAAATATAGTACTCTAGTAGGTATTGCCTCAACGTGAGTAGTACTAGTAGATGAACATGCCTTTGGTTTTCACACGATGGGAATATCACAAACATCCACGGATCGATGCCTCGGGACCTGTGACATGTCCGATCAGCAAAATAGATGTATAGTAGAAACCGTCTTGGCGACTTGATGATCTGATGGTGTTGCAGCGGAAATTAATCAGTTTAGATGGATCGCCTCGTCGCGCATGGCAGTGCACACAGATGCAATCCTAACTCTCATCTTGATCCAATCTCGTATATGACGTCCCGACTATTCGTCAACAACGTGGATCCTTCCATGCCAGCGGCAGAAAATTTCAGAGAGACCACATGGAATCTGTTTGCTTGATGTGGAGCTTTCAGTTCCGGCTCTTCATGATCCGGATGATCGCGAACTTCTCGAACCCTAGGAGAGATCCTTCCAAGAACTCATCACCACCGTGCGCCACAGCCCCACGGTGGGCGCCAACTGTCGTGGAATTAACACGTCAGATGTCCTAGGTGTAAGGAATTAGTCGTGAGGTCAACGCATCTTTGTAGTAGCTTGAGAGGGGTTGATTGGGATGAGAGACGCAGGGCGGATCAACGCACAAGACAAGGGTTTAGACAGCTTCGGGCCCCGGGAAACATCATCCGGTAACAACCCTACGTGCTGTTTGAGGCTAGGTCTCATTATGATCACGGGAGAGTCGCCGGCTCCGGCTCTCGGTGTTTAGCCCTAGAGATTATTTCTTGTTGCCTGTCCTTTTTGGGGTGCCCTGCCCCTCCTTATATAAGTTAGAGGGGCGGGTTACATGTGGAGTCCTAGTAGGACTAGGACTAATCTATCTTCTCTTACAAGTTAATTACAAGTCCGGGTCTTGCTTCCTCGTAAAGGAAATATTCGTCATCAATTTCTTCTTAAGCCAGCCCATCATAAACGTGAGCCGGCCTTCTGGGCCTTGGGCCTTGTCTTCTATCTGACCCGCCATCGGGGTCATCTGTGAGTCGTCCGGCTCGTGAGTCATCTGACAGTGAGCCGCCAGACCCGTGAGTCGCCAGTCCTCCGGCGGGTCACGGTGAAGCGCCAAGTCCGGCCGGGTCATACTTCCGGCCGGGTCATACCGCGGGGTATATCCCCGACAATCTTCGTGTAACTCGGCCACCTAATCGCTTGTCACTTTCTGGTCGTAAGGAAAGGCCAGGTGGTCGTCGTAAACTAGGGTGATTCATCTATCCACGTGCGTGACCCATTGTATCTACATATGTTAGTATCAGAGTTTCCGATTTAAACATCTATGTATGCTGAAATAAAAATGCACCTGTCAGGAACAATTTTTCCCGCCTATATCTCCCGCCATACTATCCCGCTTCACTCTTCGGCTTATGTTAGGCCGAAATGATTTTTTTTAATTTTGGCTGATGAATACTGTGCAACCATTGCCCATCTTAGACATTGAAAAAATATATTTTCGCCGACCCTTTCCCCTCAATATTTTCCCGCCAACGCTTTCCCTCCATATGTTCCCGCGACCTGTTTCCCGCCAACCCCTTCCCGCCATATGTTCGCGTCAACCCTTTCCCGCTATACCGCAGTCGTTCTTTCCCGCCATTTTCTCCTCTCTACCTATAAAACCCCCTTCAGACGGAGGTGGATAAGCACTCGAGTGTAGTGTAATCGAGATGTCCCATTATCCTTTCGATCATAGTTTTCACCCTGGGATGAGCAGGACTCTTCTGAGGCTAGCTACCGATTTCAGGATGGACAATAGGATAGTTCCATGGGACGAACTCACCAGTAGTGACACCATAATGAATGAGTTGGCTCACGAATTACGTAGGTCTGGGTGGCCTGAAAGGACCTATGAGGAGGTACGTAAAAAACTTCTTAGGTTGCATGCAAGGTGGAAGAAGGTAGTGGAGCCGAAGAGTGAAACTTTCAGAAGGACTGCAGAAAAGAATCCATTTTTATGGACTGGGGAGAGCGAGGACGAAGATGATATCTTCATGCCGCCGCTTCCGGGTTCTGCATCGTCAAAGGGCAAGAGTTCTGCATCGTCCAAGGGCAAGAGTATTGCATCCTCGAAGGGCAAGAGTTCTGGATCGTCCAAGGGTAAGAGTTCTGCATTCTCGAAGGGCATGAGTTCTGCATCAACGGAGGATGACGATGATGCCTTCATGTAGTTTTTAAGCTATATTCCAGTTTTACCATTTAATTCAGATGTACTTGCATGATTAGTTTGTACTCTCTTATTGTAGGGCATTATGTTCTATCTTAATTTCATTTTATAGTTGTTGCACGATGTTCGATAATTAGTGGAGGGAAAGAAAATGTCACTACTTTATTCTAAAACTATTTTTTTTCCATTACGACACGGTACAACTGAAAAATAAGATACATCGTAGAATTGAAATAAAGCTACATTTAACTACTGAAATAAAGCTACATTAAACTGGAGAAATATAGATACAAATGATTGCGAAATTTAAAATACTACCACATGAATCTACTGAGTCTAGCGTGGATATTTTCTTTTTCCATCGCCAGCTTCTTCTGCTTCCTTGGCGTGACGAGCCCTTTCTTTCTTTCTCTGTCTCTCCGCCTCACGAGCCTCCTTTCGCTGTCGTTCGTGCTCCTCCATGCGACGAGCCTCTTCCCTGTTTTTCTTTCCTAAATCCTGAAAAAACGGTGTTGCTCCGCATAGTATTCTTTTAACTCTCTCTCTTGCTCTGCTTTCTCCTCAGCTTCCGCCTTCTTGCATCTCTCTTCCGCATAGAAACTATTCCACGCACGGCGACTTCTTTCATGAATCTCAGTCACTGCCCAAGCCGACATCTCCGTGTCAATCCAACGATAGTACATGCACAGAGGCGGAGGAGACTACAACAAGAAACAAGAATGTTATTAAAGAATCAATCAAAATACCAACAATATCTATTCACGATGGTTAAAGCATACCGGAGGCTTGTCGTACTCTGAAATAGCTACGGGTGGATCTTCCTCATAATTGGCGCACATGAAAAACTTCATGCCCAACCAATCTGAAAAATCCGTAACCTCCTTCACCTTGCAAAGATCGCCACACCAACACTGCAGGACTGCCACCCCGGAGGCAAACTTGCATTCTTCATTTTCCTCGGCTTAATGCTTTGATCCGAGCAAGGCAAACTCATACCGACTGAAAAATGTGTTACACACTTTGTGCAGTGGCGATTTCGAGGATGGCTGGACGAGAGCCTCGATGTCTCCTTTTATAGGCTCAGACGATAAATGATGGCGAAAAAATAAGCGCGAACAGACGAAATTAGGCGGGAAATTTTAGGATCCCTGTAGTGTCTGCGCAACAGGTTCCCGCAGCATCGGATTCCCGCAGCGAGTGACTGGTTACTGCAGTGCCGTCGCATCCGCTCAAGGAATAGCCAGAGCGATTCTCGCAGTGCCGTCGCATCCGATGACGCAAAAGTAGCAAAAGCAGGACTGATTCCCAGGCGACAGAACCAAAAGCAGGCATCAGCGTCCATATTCCCGCGCGTGGGAATCACCGCCGTCAGCGTCGCTGTCGCGCCTGGGAATCAGGGTCGTCAGTGTGATGTCGCTGTCGCACCAGAGAGGCCGCCTGGAGCAGTGGCGGCATGGCCCACCAGCTGGGCCCGCAAGCAGCAGGGCTTGTCGGCCAGGGAGGGGCAGCCGCAGCGCTCGCCGCCTCGCCCGGTGGCGGCATGGCCCACCAGGCCTGGCCCGTTACCACCCGGTTGCTGCCGCTGTACCTAATCCGTTATACCCCGCGCGGCCGCCTCCTGCTGTGGCGGCATGGCCAGCCGCCTCCTGGCGTGGCGGCAGGTGCCACGTGTCGCTTGCCGCGCCTGCCGCCACGATCCAGGGGGTCCTTTTTGTCAAATATATCCACAGGTAGTCCTTTTTGACAATTCTGTTGGCTAGGGGGTCCTTTTGGACAAAAAATCGGTTTTTGGAGCTACTCGCCGTGGAAGGTCATCAACGTGCCGCACCTCGAGGATCAATCAAGATTTGTAGATTAAGTATGTCCACCAGCTCGCAAGCTTATACTCTCCAAACAGAGATCCAACGCATGTTTGTAAGTCGGTCAAGCACTCGCAGTAGCTCCGATCTCCAAAGTAGAGTGAGTATATAGTAGCAAAAAACTACCACATTACAGGCTAGGTCAACAAAAAAGTACCATTTTTTTACGTTTCAAAAACCTATCACTTTTTTGGTTCGATGTTCCAAAAAACTCAAATAACCATGCGATTTAGAATTAATCCGGTTTATGACAGGTCGGACCCGCTCCTAAACAAACGTTTGTTGACTGTTTGTTTGAGCGTTAACTTACATCTGGGTCCCACATGTAAGTGCTCTCTCTCACTCTCTCCCTTATCTTTCTTCTCCTTCTTCCCTATCACTCTCCTGAGCAGCACCACGCCCGGCATAGCCACGGCTGCCGCCGCCAGGGCCAGCCACCACCACGCCATGGAGACGGAGATGGAAGGAGGGCAGCGGATGGGCGGCTCAGAGCAGCTCGCTGGTGGTCGGAGTCGAGCCCGTACTCCATGCAGCACCCACGTCGCCGTCGCCTGCTTCTCTCTGCGCCGCCGCAGATAGGAGGAGGAGCTCCGAGCCGCCGGACGCCACCAGGACTCGGCTCTGCTTAGCTCCGCACCCTCGGACAGTTCCGCGCCAGCAGGATGCGGCTCTGCTTAGCTCCGCGCAGCAGAGAGGAGGAGGAGGAGCTCCGGGCCGCCGGACAGCTGGAGCACGGGCGGGGGGCAGCTAGGGAGCACGGCCGGTTGCAGCCGCCGCCGCTCCTTCCCGTCGGCCACGGCTGTCGCAGCCGTGCCCAGAGCAGCCATCTACTCCGGGCGTGGTCTTGGCCGGCCCTGGCGACGAGCTCGCCGGCATGGTGCTGGCCGGCTCCGGCGACGAACTTGCTGGCGAGGACCCGATCGCCTTTTCTATTATCTTTTAGGGACCTGATTGCTTTTTTTAATATTTTTACAGAACCTGATTGCTTTTCTTATATTTTTTCAGGGACCCGATTGCATGTCAATAAATATTTGGGCCCCACCCGCCATAAGCTGTCAATGATCAACCTAACGGTCAACCGGACGGGTAGACCCGAGCTGCCATAATAACGTTTAAAGTTAACCAACAAAGTCATCAGTGCGACATAGTAGTTTTTTGAAACACCGAACCAAAAATGTTGTAGTTTTTTGAAAAAAATATAAAATTGATAGTTTTTCGGACAAAAGCGTGTAACGTGGTATTTTTTGCTATATACTCAAGTAGAGTTGGTGGTAAAGAAAATGAGAAGAGAAGAGGAGGAAAGCTTTCGCAGTAGTAGCTCCGATCTCCAAACTCACGTTGAGATCGCTAGCTTGACAGCAAGGCTCTGTTGGAAAAGGCAGTGCCTAGGAGGCGCTAGGCAATGGCCAAACGCCTCGCCTAGGGCATAAGCGAAAACCTAGACAGGGCAAGTAAGAAATTGTCTACCTAACCGAGAAATCTTGTCATATTACACCGATATGCCAAACATGCCATATTGAAATGGCAATAGCTAGTAGTTAAATTATTAATGTGACCTAAATTACTGTTGACACACATATAATATCACAAATACATCCCTGATAGTAAAAAAAATATTACCGCCTAGGCCACGCCTAGGGCTCTTAACTCTTAAGCACCGCCTAGGCACAAGGCGAAGGCTAACCGCCTCGCTTACGGCTATAGCTTGGCAATACGCGTCACAATCAAGCCCAATGCTAGAGTAGTCTCGCTTGCTGCCGGCCGGGGTCCCTCCCATGCACAAATATCGGAAAAATATCACAGATTTACGGTCAGCAATGGGCGTGGATCAGAGCTTTTAGAGACGTGCAAGGTCTTTGGAGGGATTAGTTTAGCTAGGGTTGATGATGCCTTGTTGACCGCTTGATATGTTTAATCTTTGACCCCCACCGGACCAAGAAGAAAGTGACGAGGCCGGTGAGCAGATCGGACAAGTGATCTCCTTCCACCAGTACAAGTTGATTGAGGTGGCGGGAACTGACCGGATCACCGACAGGCGGCTGCTCGATCACGGCGGCGGCGGCCACAACTCCGATGTATTCTCTCCGTTCTACTCCATCCGTTCTTAAATATAAGTCTTTTTAGAGATTTCAAATGTACTACCACATACGGATGTATATAGACATATTTTAGAGTGTAAATTCATTCATTTTGCTCCGTATGTAGTCATTTGTTGAAATCTTTAGAAACGGAGGGAGTAAAATAGATGACTTAATTTTATACTAACTTTATATATTTTTTGAAACGGAGAGAGTATTTATTTAGCTCCTAGTTCTGGATCCATCCGTGCACGGGTCATTGCCTCCTGCTTGGCGAGCTGACCGCGTCATTGTCAGGTGAGTCAGCTCCAACGCAGCACGGCGTACGACAGGAGACAGTTGGTGTTGGTGGTTTTGTCCATCTGGATTTCCCGTGGGCGCGTCGCTCCATGTGCCAATAAACTCATCAGTGACCACACAACACTAGCTAGTGTTCGGCAGATGATTATACTTATAACCTAATCTGACGCAGAGTAGTAGTGTACTTACGTATAATCTACTCCCGAGTGGTGCTAACGTGTGGTGTGGATATACGATACCGATATGCGCTCCTGCTTTTGGAGCAACCATACGCACGGCACGTCGTCAGCACATGCACTACAACTCTACGAGTACTGTACTCCATTACTACAGCTAGCTAGCAGCGTGGTATTCATCCAGAACGTTACGTACGTAGCTGGTGCGAGTCGCCAGACTATACATCGCCGAGAGAAGTGAGCGGCGGCCCCAGACCCAGTGCCGCTTCCGCGGCCGGCCGTGGCAGTCCCGTTGCACAGGCACAGCCGAGCGGAACGCCACATCGCCGTCGACGTCGATCCATCCATCCATCGTAAGCGGGCGCCACCAGTGGCATGCAACTTGACACGGCTGCACGCATCGTACCAGATGATAGGATATGCACGACACGAGACGCCGACGCAGACGCCGGTGATGATAAGGAGGTCGACCAGGGATCGGATAGCCTCGCCCGCATCACAGGCTTGTTCGGCCCGCCGGGTGCGTGCGGCTGGCGACGGCCAAGGCCTCGCGATCGTCGTACGTACGTATCGCCGCGGACCCGGATCGGCTGGAGTCAGGTTGATGATGTGGGGACCTTTCGCTGGCTGTTTCGTCGAAACGTAGGTGGGCGTGTTGGCTAGAACCGAAGCGTGCGTGTCGACAAGCGGGGCTGCTGGTGGAGGAATTCCGCCTGTCGTCCTTGCCCGTCTTGATCGCTCATGGGGCCGGTCGGGCACGTTTCGGGAGAGTGCTCAAGTGGTCGGAACTGCAACTGTTTATCGCCACAATCAGCTCAGGCACTTTCGGAACCGCCACAGGTCTGCCGCATTCTACCGTGGGCACCTTCTGTACTGCTTCGACGCTTCTGTTTTCGGGATCTATAACTGCCGAACATTCGGATTTTCTAGACCTGGAGCCAAACATGCTCATAGCCGCGGCACGAATCAAGATGCTCCACCGTTGCCACGTCATTCCAGGCACTCGTTCGGGTTGAAGGCGATTTCACACGAACGGTTTTTTCTCGCACTGGGTACCTTATCCTTTCCCCCGAGCACTGCCTCACCCACTCCTCCAAGTCTAGCCTCACGTTATCCTCCCGGCGATTACAGCGGCGAGTCCTTCCGGCGATTGGAGCGGCGGCAGGAGGCGCGCGAGTGCGGCGGAGAGGATGCGGGAGGGCTGCGTCCCTGTGATAGGGCGACGCCCGCCGGGCACCACGCTGCGGCCCTGCGGGAGGAGGCGGCGGCGAGGATGCGGTCGGCGGGGGGAGGCGGTGGCGAGGATGCGGTCGGCGGGAGGGAGGCGGCGGCCGGTAGAAGCTGTTCCGACGAATTGGGAGCTCCTCCTGCACGTCGAGAGCACCGTCCGGCACCACGCGCGCGCGCATGCCGCGTCGGGGAGTGCGAGCAGCGTGGCGCTGCCGGTCGCGCCCGCCACCCACATCCTGACGCGGCAGCGTGGTCGGCGGGGACCCGTTCGTGGCGTCGCGTTGCCGGGTCGCGCGAGTGCGGCGGCGAGGATGTGGGATGGCTGCATCGGGCGGCCACGTAGTCGACAGATATGGAGGCGGCCGCGACACTTGAGAAGAGGGAGCGGCTAGTGATGGGGCCGAGGGTTGGGTGCTACCGTCGTCGCACACGGTCGCTCAGGAGAGCCGCCGGCTATGGAGGACGTCGAGTGGCGGTGGCAGTCGCTCCCGCTTCTGTTTTCAGGTGCAGCCGCTCCTGCTTTTGCTCCGAGTGTATCACGGCGTCGTCAGCTGTCGACCCCTCCATTTGGGGCTTGCTCGAGGTACAAGATGCATCCATCCATCTCATCGCTGCGATTTTTGTTGAAGCCGCAAGTCTGATTGATCAATCCAGTCCACCAATGTTGTTTCAGTATTTTGCCATGCTTTTGTGTCAATTGTGTTTTTGCACTGCCATTCAGTACAAGTAGTAGAACAGAGTGACAAGCATATCAGACATTCATAATTGCTACTAATCCACCTGGTCTGATATTGCTTTCATGCTGATTCAATCAAATCTAATCAATCGTTTGAGACAATCTATGTTTTGGTTCAGTAACGTCATGTTCATTTTACTGTCGGAGTGATCCATCGAGTCCTTGTATGAATGTTTGGTTGATTGGTTCAGTACATATGGCCTTGCAATTGAAGAAGAAACAAAGTCTACAATCATTGATCGAGCATAATATGCGCAAACATTTTTTATTGCCATGGCAATTTAATTTTTTAGTTGACATGGCGAATTTACTTTTATTGCCAAGATGAAGGCAATTTTTTGGCAAATAACCATGGCAAATTTAGTTCAGGTGTCATCGCAAATTTCTTAATTTAACCATGGCAACTCTATTTTTCATTTGATCATGGTAAATTTAGTAATTGACCATGGAAAATTTTGGTTCATAGATGATGGCAAGTTTCAATTTCTCATTAATTAACCATGGCAACTTTTTTTATTTGATCTTGGTAAGTTTAGAAATTGATCATGGCAATTTCAGTTTGCAGATCATGGCATTTTTTAGTTTCATGTATTTTGCATGGCAACATTTTTTTTAGACAAGACGATGGCAATTTTAAGTAAATGGCCATGGCAAATAAAGTTTACGATGCATGGCAAATTTTATAATTAAACATGGCAAAAAAATTGTAGTTGACGATGGCAAATTTTCTGAATGTTAAGAACATCCACTGCTTCTGTCATGCCCTTGTTTAGCAAATTTTACTCCATATTTTTGCCATGGCAAAAATACTTTTATTCACACAGCAAATTTTAGTTTAAGTTGCCATGGCAATTTTTTAGTTTAAGTTGCCATGGCAAATTTATTGTAAAAAGCATGGCAATTTTGCTTTAAATATGATGGCAAATTTACATTTCCAGAAGATGGCAAATTTAACTATGTAGCACGACAAATATACTTGTATGGCCATGTCATTTTTTAATTTATTTCCATGGCAAAAGTACTCCATTTTTTCCATGGCATTTTTTTACTCCATTTTTGCCATGTCAAATTTAACTCCATTTTTTGCCATGGCAAAAATACTTTTATTTCACATGGAAAATTTTAGTCTAAGTTGCCATTGCAAATTTTATTTTAAGTTGCCATGGCAAATTTATTGTAAAGAACACAATTTAATTTAAATATTATGGAAAAATTACATTTGTAGAACATGACAAATTTCGCTATGTAGCATCTTAAATATACCTGTGTAGCCATGACATTTATTTATTTATTTCCATGGCAACTTCTTCCTTTTTTGCGCCATTTTTAAAACATAAACTTGAAGATGGCAAAAAATTTATAGAATGGCAAAAATCCATGGCAATTTTATTGTGCAAAAGACCAGTGTTTATTAGTCACAGAAAACTGGGCTTTTTACTTGTCATAACTTAATATGGGCTTTATTTTTCGTTTTTCGTTTCGCAGGAACAAGTCCAGTCCTGGTGCGTGGGGAGTTCAGGCTGGAGCGTTCTCCTTCCGAACTGAGAAGTTCGATCGATGCCCATCCTGTTCCGAACGAAACGTTCGGTACGGGGTGCTCCCAGACCGAACGGTCGGGAGTTATCGGCGTCCGTTTTACCTTTCTGGTTCACTCGTCCTTCCCGATCCGTGTTCAGTTGCTGCATCCGGCAAGAGCAAGGTGCCCGTCTACATTTATGTCAATCTTGATGACTTGCTCTACTCTCGATTTGTGCTCCCAGACCAAAAGATTCATACGAGGGGACAATAGACCCATCTCCAAAACTAAAAAATTCGGACCTGCACCATAAATGGTTGTGATTTTTTTAAGTGAATGGTTGTGATCTTCTGGGAGCCTTTTTTGTGCGACCTGGTTTTGGTTTTTAGGGGAAAACTAAGCTTTATTAATCATTCACATGTAGTGGGATACCGTTTGGATCGTGAGGATGAGCCAACCAAATGTGGCATCCCGGACCGAGAGTACGAGAGTTCTTAGCTAAATCGTGTGCTTCGTCGTTAACATTTCGGCTTTCAAAAATAAAACTACAATTAAAAGTTGTTGCCCGAAGTTTGATCTCCGTGATAATAGACCCATACCGGCCCGGTTACCCTTGACAATGTCGCCACCACCTGCTGAGAGTGTGATGAGAAGGTAAAAATCTGAAGTAGGAGGTCCTCTGCCAAGGCCAAAGCTTCTCTGCATGCCAATGCTTCCAATACGGCAGGACTAAGAACGCCTTCAACAACCAGGGATGAGCTGCCGAGATAGTTCCACGCATCGCCGCGGCATACTGCAGCAGCGGAGCCACCTCGTGTCCGCAAACACCCCCGTCCACATGGATTTTAGCCTGTCCCGGGGGAGGCGTTGTGCACCGTTTCTGGATCAGTGGGGCCGCAACAGTCAGCTGCACAGCTTGAGTGGGCGATAGAACATTCACTTTCAGCAATTCTAGCTCTGAAATGAATTTAACAATGAAGGCGTTAGTCGCATGCGGGCTATGAAAAGATCCGAACAGCCTTCCTCCATGCAGACCGAACAACCCATAACGTCACTGACAAACGGATGAAATCAGAATGTGATAATGTGACCATCATCATGAAAGTCCACTGCTTCGGATTTGGCTCTGGGTTGAAGATAATCCGATCAATCAAATCGCCATGGTCTAGTGCCCAAAGACACCTAGACATTGAACACTCGAACAGGGAGTGCCTCCATGAATCCCGAGAGCCACAAAGACCGCAGGAGCTCGAAGTTGTCATCTTACGGTGAGCACTGACATCTTCCTTGGGAAGTGAAAGTTTCAACAAGTGCCACAGGAACATACGGATCTTGGCTGGTACTTGTGTGTTTCATAAGGATTTCCACGAGTGTGCATCAGTGGTTGAGCTAGACGATCCTGCTGTACCATTCAACCACACCTCTCTGCGTTGGCGAGTAGCTACGAGCATCCTGTAAGCAGATCAGACGGTGAAGATGTTGTTTCTTTCAAAGTTCAATGCCTAGAAGTCGTTGATGTTTCTAGTACACAACGGGATGGCCAGAATGGCTGGGATGTCAATGAGCAAAAAGACCTCCTCGATTTTGTATCTATCCCATGTGGCCGAAGTTGAATCAATAAAGTAAGATGCCATGGCCGGTGGGTTTAGTAACTTGCTTCTATATGGACGCATCATCTCGTCCCTAGGAATCCGGTTCTCTACCCACACATCCGTCGAGGTACCATTACCAATGCGCTTAATAAGCCCCTGCTTTAGCACGTCCATGCCTCCATGATTGCCCTTCAGATTTGACTTGGATAGCTCCCAAGATTTGCTTGCAATATCGAAGTTGTAGGAAAGTAGACACTCTTTAGAATGCGTCCACTCAGAGAGTCGGGTTGTTGCAATATACGTCATCCTTGTTTCGCTAGCATGGACAGGTTGAAAAGCTCAAAATCTTTAAAACCTAGACCTCCCATTGCTTTTGGTTGTGTCATGTCCTTCCAAGAGACCCAACTAGGTTTCCAGCGACCCTCTCTACTGCCCCACCAAAACTTCCTAATCAACATGTTGAAGTGTTCACATAAGCCCCTTGGAAGCTTAAAGCAGGACATGGAGAAGGCAGGTATTGCTTGTGCAATAGCTTTAACAAGTACTTCTTTACCTGCAGTGGGCATTGTATTTTCAATCCATCCTTGGATTTTACTCCAGAGCCTATCTTTAAAAAATTTGAAAGCTCCATTTGTTCAATATCCCACATCAGATGGCATGCCCACGTACTTCTCATTAAGTGTTTCGCTAGGTACCTGGAGCAAACCTTTGATCTCAGCTCTAACGCTATCAGGAACCACCTTACTGAAAAAGATGAAAGATTTACCATAAATGATCCGCTGCCCTGTTGCTTGACAATAGATGTCCAACACTTGGTACACCTCATTTGCTCCCATAAGATTGGCCCTGTAAAACAACAGGTTGTCATCTGCGAATAGAAATGGTTCACTGGCGGTGCCGAGGTAGATATTAGTAGACCATGAAGATTTGATGACTCATCTTGTGATTTTAGGAGACAGGAAAGGCCCTCTGCTGCTAATAAGAACAAGTATGGGAAATAGGGTCCCCTTGCCGGATTCCACGTGAAGGTGTGAATTGCTGAAGTTTCTTGCCATTGAACATCACTGAAAATTTAATTGAGGTCACCATGCTCATGACAGTGTGCACCCATCGTTGTGTGAAGCCTAGTTTTAGCATGTGGCTCTCAAATATTCTCGCTCGGGAGGCCTTGGCCCATAATAGATTCTTGTAGAATAAGGAGTACAATTTTGTTTCACAATAGTAATGGCTAATGGCGAGAACCCCTAAAAAAGTAGTAATGGCGAGACCTCTCATTTGACAGGCGCCCCTATATCTCGCATTTAGCCAAAGGGTAAGAACCCTCGCTGAAGGGGAGACCGAGATGGGCCAGCCCTGGAGTGCGGGAGACCACAACCTCCTTTTTTTTTTTGCTTTTTTACGTTTTTGTTTCTTTTTTGCTTCATTTTTTTAATTTTGTTTACACTTTAAAATATTCTAAATATATATTACAAAAACACTCTACAATTTTTTTTGGAGAATGTTGACCAAGCATTTGAAAAATGTTAAATATGTATAGAAAAATATATTTATCACATATACAAAATGTGTATACAAACTTGATCATGCTTATAAAAAATGTTAATAAAGCATTTGAATTTGTTTGAAGAAGTATTTGAAAAATGTTGATCAAGCATTTGAAAAATGTTAAATGTGTATAGACAAAATATTGAGCATGTATTAAGAATTGATGAATTTTTGTATAATGTAGATAAAAATGTTAATCACGAATTTGGAAAAAAATATTGAATAAATATTTGAAAAATGGTGATCAAGAATTTGAGAATTGTTAATTTTTTTAGAAAAAGTGTTAGCCATGTATTGAACAAATGATAATTTCTTTTATCATGTATGTAAACATGTTAATCAAGCATCTGAAAAAATGTTGAACAAATATTTGTAAAATGTTGGTCAAGCATTTGAAAAATGTTAAATTTGTATAGAAATTTTTTAATCATGTATTTAAAAAATGATGATTTTTTGATAATGTATCTAAAAAATGTTAATCAGAATTTTAAAAATGATGAGCAAGTATTTGATAAAAAATTAATCAAGCATCTGGAAAATGTAAAATATTTATAGACAAAATGTTGACTATGTGTTAAAAAATGTTAATTGCATATAAAAAAATTAAATCGAGCATTTAAAAATGTAAGAATGTGTTTAAAAATATTTACCATGTATTAAAAAACGTTAAACTTGTATTGGAATTTGTTTTTCACATATACAAAAAAGGTAGAAATGAAAAACAAAATAAATAAAGAAGACGAAAAATAAAATAAACCAAAGAAAAAAGGAAATAAAAATACTGAAGAAACAAATGAAAAAACAGGAGAAGAAAAAGGAAGAAAAAGAAAACGAAGGAATCTGGAGAAAACCGGTTTGACTTGCTTCAAGTAGTTCGCGCCTCCGCCACTTCACATGAAGCTTTTACCGGCGCGATGGCTAGGAACGTTGGCTTTCTTTCTGGAGGTCCACTGTTCGATTTCTCGTTCTCCCTTGTTTCTTCAATTTTTCGTAATAACTGTGTACAAAATGGGCCAGCCGGACTACTGTAGCCGTACGGTCTCGCTGAAGGCGAGATATAGTAGGTGCGTCATTTGATGTCTTTGGAATAAATCAAACAGCTGAGGAAAAAAAAGCGCAGCTGCATGTCGGTCAGCCCAGTTAAGCATTGCACATTCATTCACTTTTCTGTGATTTTTTTCTCCTCTGATCTTGCTTTATTTTTTTAGGGGGGCTTTAGTTTTTTATTGGTTTATTACAATTCTATACAGTAAGAAGTAATCTTTTGTCAGAAAATGTAAAAATACTGACATGATGTTTTAAAAATCTGTGACAATTTTTTAAAGGTGGACGAACACGTTTCCAAGTAAGTGTTTTTTTAAAATGCGTGGACATCTTTTCAATTGCATAAATAATTTTTTATAAAAAACCCATCATGTGTTTATAAAATGTTCACCATGAATTGAAAATGCTCATAGGTTCAACGTGTATTTTGAAGATGTTCATCATGAATTAAGAAAATATCATGCTATATTAAGAAACATTTTGTGTACTGTAAAAAAATCATTACGCATTCAACAAATCGTCGCCTATATTGGGAAAATGATCACCTTTTATGTTGAAACAATGTTCATGTACACACAACAAAAATGTAATTTACTAATGAAATTAAAAGAGTAAAAAAAATAATAGAATAACTAAAAAATAATAATTTAAAACGTAGGAAAACAATAGTGTAGATGACGAGAAAAGTCAGAAAATCCCCACTATAGGAGCGCAGTGGACAAAGAGTGGGAACCCATGAATTGGGCTCAACGACGTATGCGTCTGCTCGCCAATTAGACACAACGGGTGTCAAATAGGGTTGCCATTAATGGACTAATGTTCCATCAAAAAAGTTAATGGTGTAATGGGCTCTAGTGCCGCGTCCATAACGCGGGGAGCTCCTACTCCGTGCCTTGAGCGCCATCTAACCAACTGGCCCTCGCAGCAGGGCTTTGCTAGGCCGGTCCACGAACGCGTAACGACAACGGACAAAAATTCCTAAACAAATGTTGAAGCACCAAGGATTCAAACTCACGCTAAGCAGCTCGGCTAACCACTAGAGCTACTTGGTAGTTCTGGTCAGTTGTACCTCGATAGTAGTTATGGACAATATGGGCTACGCGGTTCCTAGAAATGGAAGTTCACAGATTAAAAAAGAGTTTGCGAATTTTTTCAAAAAAGAATAGGTTCACGTATTCAAAAAGTTCACAAATAATGAAAAATGTTCACAAAATTTCAGAAAGATCACTAATTTAGGAAAATTTCTTGAGTTTTAAAAAAGTTCACAGATTTAAAAAAGTTCACATCAAAAAAAAAAAGTTCAAGAAAATTGAATAAAGTTCACTAATTTGAGAAAAAAGGTTCACGAATTTCCAAAAAAATCGTCAGTGTTTTAAAAAATTTCATGATGTTGAAAAAGTCCATCGATTTTGAAAAAAGTTCATTGAATTTCAAAAAAAAGTTCATCGGATTAGAAAGAAGTTCATCAAATCCGGAAAAAGTTGATCGATTTCGAAAAAAGTTCATGGATTTTGGAAAAAGTTCATCAATTTGGAAAACAAAGTACAGCGAATTTGAAAAAAGGTCATCGAATTTAAAAGAAGTTCATCAAATTTGAAAATAAGTTCATCGATTCTGAAAAAAATTCATCAAATGTGAAATAAAACCTCGCACTAAAGAAAACAAAGAAGATGAGAAAAAAAGAAAAATAATAAAAAATAAAACCGAACTGAAGAATGGGTCGCGGGTGAGTGCCCCTGGTGGCTATAGCTGTGAGCTTGCAACGAGTGGGGTGCGTGTTCGAATCCCCGCCGCCGCACACTTTTTGCATTTCGAAAACAGAGAAAAGAACGGAATGGGCCGGCCCAATTAGAAATGCCTGCAAGCGCCCGTTGGCGAACCGGCGCATAAGCGCCAAATAGGATATGCCCATAACTGGAGCACCCTCGAGCAAACACGCACACCCCGCAGGCTCTATTGGGCTCGTTTTCCAGTTTTGTGAAGGTCTTGCTGTTGGGGAACGTAGCAATAATTCAAAATTTTCCTACGTGTCACCAAGATCAACCTAGGAGATGCTAGCAACGAGAGAGAGGGAGTGCATCTTCATACCCTTGAAGATCGCTAAGCGAAAGCGTTACAAGAACGCGGTTAATGGAGTCATACTCGCGGCGATTCAAATCGCGAAAGATCCGATCTAGCGCCGAACGGACGGCGCCTCCGCGTTCAACACACGTACAACCCGGGGACGTCTCCTCCTTCTTGATCCAGCAAGGGGAGAGGAGAAGTTGAGGGAGAACTCTAACAGCACGACGGCGTGGTGGCAATGCAGCTCGTGGTTCTCCGGCAGGGCTTCGCCAAGCACTACGGAGGAGGAGGAGATGTATGAGGAGGAAGGGGCTACGCCAAGGGAAGGGTGTGGCTGCCCTCCCACCCCCTCACTATATATAGGGGGAAGGGGAGAGGGGGCCGGCCCCTCTAGATGGATCTAGAGGAGGAGGCGGCGGCCAGGGGAAACCCTAGATGGGTTTGGGCGCCCCCACCCCCTAGGAAACTTGCCCCCCAAGCCGGGAGGGGCGGCTGCCCTAGGGGTGGCACCCCCACCTCTCCTAGTTACGTGAGAGGGGTTGGGAGGGGCGCACAGCCCCTTAGTGGGTTGGTTTGCCCCTTCCCCTTGGCCCATAAGGCCCCCAACGCTTGTCGGGGCCTCCGAAACCCCTTTCGGACATGCTGGCCATAGCCTAGTACCCCCGCAACAATTCCGGACTCCAATACCCTTCGTCCAATACACCGATCTTCACCTCCGGACCATTCCGGAGCTCCTCGTCATGTCCGGGATCTCATTCGGGACTCCGAACAACCTTCGGTAACCACATACTATTTCCCGTAACAACTCTAGCGTCACCGAACCTTAAGTGTGTAGACCCTACGGGTTCGGGAACCATGCAGACATGACGGAGACACCTCTCCGGCCAATAACCAATAGCGGGATCTGGATACCCATATTGGCTCCCACATGTTCCACGATGATCTCATCGGATCAACCACGATGTCAGGGATTCAATGAATCCCGTATACAATTCCCTTTGTCTATCGGTATGTTACTTGCCCGAGATTCGATCGTCGGTATCCCAATACCTCGTTCAATCTCGTTACCGGAAAGTCTCTTTACTCGTTCCGTAACGCATGATCCCGTGGCTAACTCATTAGTCACATTGAGCTCATTATGATGATGCATTACCGAGTGGGCCCAGAGATACCTCTCCGTCATACGGAGTGACAAATCCCAGTCTCGATTCGTGCCAACCCAACAGACACTTTCGGAGATACCTGTAGTGCACCTTTATAGCCACCCAGTTACGTTGTGACGTTTGGTACACCCAAAGCATTCCTACAGTATCCGGGAGTTGCACAATCTCATGGTCTAAGGAAACGATACTTGACATTAGAAAAGCTCTTAGCAAACGTACTACACGATCTTGTGCTATGCTTAGGATTGGGTCTTGTCCATCACATCATTCTCCTAATGATGTGATCCCGTTATCAATGACATCCAATGTCCATGGTCAGGAAACCATAACCATCTATTGATCAACGAGCTAGTCAACTAGAGGCTTACTAGGGACATGTTGTGGTCTATGTATTCACACATGTATTACGGTTTCCAGTTAATACAATTATAGCATGAACAATAGACAATTATCATGAACAAGGAAATATAATAATAACCATTTTATTATTGCCTCTAGGGCATATTTCCAACAGTCTCCCACTTGCACTAGAGTCAATAATCTAGTTCACATCACTATGTGATTGTAATGAATCCAACACCCATGGGGTTTGTTCATATCTCGCTTGTGAGAGAGGTTATTAGTCAACGGGTCTGAACCTTTCAGATCCGTGTGTGCTTTACAAATCTCTATGTCATCTTGTAGATGCAGCTACCACGCGCTACTTGGAGCTATTCCAAATAACTGCTCTACTATACGAATCCGGTTCACTACTCAGAGTCATCTGGATTAGTGTCAAAGTTTGCATCGACGTAACCCTTTACGACGAACTCTTTTACCACCTCCATAATCGAGAAAATTCCTAGTCCACTAGTTACTAAGGATAAGTTCGACCGCTGTCATGTGATCCATTCCTGGATCACTATTGTACCCCTTGACTAACTCATGGCAAGGCACACTTCAGGTGCGGTACACAGCATAGCATACTGTAGAGCCTACGTCTAAAGCATAGGGGACGACCTTCGTCCTTTCTCTCTCTTCTGCCGTGGTCAGGTTTTGTGTCTTACTCAATACTCACACCTTGTAACACAGCCAAGAACTCCTTCTTTGCTGATCTATTTTGAACTCCTTCAAAATCTTGTCACGGTATGTATTCATTTGAAAGTACTATTAAGCGTTTTTGATCTATCCTTATAGATCTTGATGCTGAATGTTCAAGTAGCTTAATCCAGGTTTTCCATTGAAAAACACTTTTCAAATAACCCTGTATGCTTTCCAGAAATTCTACATCATTTCTGATCAATAATATGTTAACGACATATACTCATCAAAAATTCTATAGTGCTCCCACTCACTTCTTTGGAATTACAAGTTTCTCATAAACTTTGTATAAACCCAAAATCTTTGATCATCTCATCAAAGCGTACATTCCAACTCCGAGATGCTTACTCCAGTCCTTAGAAGGATTGCTGGAGCTTTGCATACTTGTTAGCATATTTCAGGATTGACAAAACCTTCTAGTTGTATCACATACAACCTTTCCTCAAGAAAATCGTCGAGGAAACAATATTTTGACATCCTATGTGCAAGATTTCATAAATAATGCAGTACCTGCTAATATAATTCTAACAGACTCTTAGCATCGCTACGAGTGAGAAAGTCTCATCGTAGTCAACTCCTTGAACTTGTCGAAAAACATCTTAACGACAAGTCGAGCTTTCTTAATGGTGACACCTACCATCATTGTCCGTCTTTCTTTTAAAATCCATCTGCACCCAACAGCCTTACGACCATCAAGTAGTTCTTCCAAAGTCTATACTTTGCTTTTATACATGGACCCTCTCTCGGATTTTATGGCCTTGAGCCATTCGTCGGAATCCGGGCCCACCATCGCTTCTCCATAGCTCGTAGGTTCATTGTTGTCTAGCAACATGACTTCCAAGACAGGATTATGTACCACTCTGAAGTAGTACGCATCCTTGTCGACCTACGAGGTTTGGTAGTGACTTGATCCGAAATTTCATGATCACTATCATAAGCTTCCACTTCAATTGGTGTAGGTGCCACAAGAACAACTTCTTGTGCCCTGCTCCACACTAGTTGAAGTCATGGTTCAATAACCTCATCAAGTCTCCACCATCCTCCCACTCAATTCTTTCGAGAGAAACTTTTCCTCGAGAAAGGACCCGTTTCTAGAAACAATCACTTTTGCTTCCAGATCTGAAATAGGAGGTATACCCAACTGTTTTGGGTATTCTATGAAGATGCATTTATCCGCTTTGGGTTCGAGCTTATCAGCCTGAAACTTTTTCACATAAGCGTCGAAGCCCCAAACTTTTAAGAAATGACAGCTTAGGTTTCTCTAAACCATAGTTCATACGGTCTCGTCTCAACGGAATTGCATGGTGCCCTATTTAAAGTGAATGCAGTTGTCTCTAATTCCTAACCCATAAACGATAGTGGTAATTCGATAAGACACACCATGGTATGCACCATATCCAATAGGGTGCAGTTATGATGTTCGGACACACCATCACACTATGGTGTTCCAGACGGTATTAGTTGTGAAATGATTTCCACAATGTCTTAATTGTGTGCCAAACTCGTAACTCAGATATTCATCTCTATGATCATATCATAAACATTTTATCCTCTTGTCACGACGATCTTCAACTTCACTCTGAAATTACTTGAACCTTTCAATAATTCAGACTTGTGTTTCATCAAGTAAATATTCTCAGCATCTACTCAAATCATCTGTGAAGTAAGAACATAACGATATCCACTGCGTGCCTCAGCACTCATTGGACTACACACATCAAAATGTATTACTTCCAACAAGTTGCTTTCTTGTACCATCTTACTGAAAACGAGGCCTTTCAGTCATCTTGCCCATGTGGTATGATTTGCATGTCTCAAGTGATTCAAACTCAAGTGAGTCCAAACGATCCATCTGTATGGACTTTCTTCATGCATATATACTAATGGACATGGTTCGCATGTCTCAATCTTTTCAAAAATGAGCGAGTCCAAAGATCCATCAACATGGAGCTTCTTCATGCGTTTTTATACCAATATGACTCAAATGGCAGTGCCACAAGTATGTGGTACTATCATTACTATCTTATATCTTTTGGCATGAACATGTGTATCACTACGATCGAGATTCAATAAACCATTCATTTTAGGTGCAAGACCATTGAAGGTATTACTCAAATAAACAGAGTAACCATTATTCTCCTTAAATGAATTACCGTATTGCGATAAACATAATCCAATCATGCCTATGCTCAACGCAAACACCAAATAACAGTTATTTAGGTTTAACACCAATCTCGATGGTAGAGGGAGCATGCGATGCTTGATCACATCAACCTTGGAAACACTTCCAACACATATCATCATCTCACCTTTAGCTAGTCTCCGTTTATTCCGTAGCCTTTTATTTCGAGTTACCAACACTTAGCAACCGAACCGGTATCTAATACCCTGGTGCTACTAGGAGTAGTAGTAAAGTACACATTAATATAATGTATATCCAATATACTTTGTCGACCTTGCCTGCCTTCTCATCTACCAAGTATCTAGGGTAGTTCTGCTTCAGTGACCGTTCCCCTCATTACAGAAGCACTTAGTCTCGGGTTTGGGTTCAACCTTGGGTTTCTTTACTAGAGCAGCAACTGATTTGCCGTTTCATGAAGTACCCTTCTTTCCCTTGCCCTTCTTGGAACTAGTGGTTTTACTAACCATCAACAATTGATGCTCCTACTTGATTTCTACTTTCGCGGTGTCAAACATCGCGAGTTGCTCAAGGATCATCATGTCTATCCCTGATATGTTATAGTTCATCACGAAGCTCTAATAGCTTGGTGGCAGTGACTATGGAGAACCATCACTATCTCATCTGGAAGATTAACTCCCACTCGATTCAAGCGATTGTAGTACTTAGACAATCTGAGCACATGCTCAACGATTGAGCTTTTCTCCCTTAGTTCGCAGGCTTAAGAAACTTGTCACAGGTCTCATACCTCTTGACGTGGGCACTAGTCTGAAATCCCAATTTCAGTCTTTGGAACATCTCATATGTTCTGCGACGTTTCAAAACGTCTTTGGCGCCTCAATTCTAAACCGTTAGCATTACGCACTGAACTATCACGTAGTCATCAAAACGTGTATGTCAGATGTTCGCAACATCCACAGACGACGCTCGAGGTTCACACACCGAGCGGTGCATTAAGGACATAAGCCTTCTGCGCAGCAATGAGGATAATCCTCAGTTTACGGACCCAGTCCGCATAATTTCTACTATCAACTTTCAACTAAATTTTCTTTAGGAACATATCTTAAACAGTAGAACCAAAGCGTAAGCTATGACATAATTTGCAAAGACCTTTTGACTATGTTCATGATAATTAAGTTCATCTGATTATTTGATGAACTCCCACTTAGATAGACATCCCTCTAGTCATCTAAGTGATACATGATCCGAGTCAACTAGGCAGTGTCCGATCATCACGTGAGACGGACTAGTTAATATCGGTGAACATCTTCATGTTGATCGTATCTACTATACGACTCATGTTCGACCTTTTGGTCTCTTGTGTTCCGAGGCCATGTCTGTACATGCTAGGCTCGTCAAGTCAACCTAAGTGTTTCGCATGTGTAAATCTGGCTTACACCCGTTGTATGCGAACGTTAGAATCTATCACACCCGATCATCACGTGGTGCTTCGAAACAACGAACCTTCGCAACGGTGCACAGTTAGGGGGAACACATCTCTTGAAATTTTAGTGAGGGATCATCTTATTTATGCTACCGTCGTTCTAAGCAAATAAGATGTAAACATGACAAACATCACATGCAAGTCATAAAGTGACATGATATGGCCAATATCATCTTGCGCCTTTTGATCTCCATCTTCGAGGCGCGGCATGATCACCTTCGTCACCGGCATGACACCATGATCTCCATCATCAGGATCTCCATCATCGTGTCTTCATGAAGTTGTCTCGCCAACTATTACTTCTACTACTAAGGCTAACGGTTAGCAATAAAGTAAAGTAATTACATGGCGTTTTTCATTGACACGCAGGTCATACAATAAATTAAGACAACTCCTATGGCTCCTGCCGGTTGTCATACTCATCGACATGCAAGTCGTGATTCCTATTACAAGAACATGATCAATCTCATACACCACATATATATAATTCATCACATCCTTTTGGCCATATCACATCACATAGCATACCCTGCAAAAACAAGTTAGACGTCCTCTAATTGTTGTTGCATGTTTTACGTGGTTGCTATGGGTTTCTAGCAAGAATGTTTCTTACCTACGCAAAACCACAATGGTGATATGCCAATTGCTATTTACCCTTCATAAGGACCCTCTTCATTGAATCCGATTCGACTAAAGTGGGAGAGACAGACACCCACTAGCCACCCTATGCATCAAGTGCATGTCAGTCGGTGGAACCTGTCTCACATAAGAGTACGTGTAAGGTCGGTCCAGGCCGCTTCATCCCACAATGCCGCCGAATCAAGATAAGACTAGTAACGGCAACCAAATTGAACAAACCATCGCCCACAACTACTTTGTGTTCTACTCGTGCATAGAATCTACGCATAGACCTAGCTCGTGATGCCACTGTTGGGGAACGTAGCAATAATTCAAAATTTTCCTACGTGTCACCAAGATCAATCTAGGAGATGCTAGCAACGAGAGAGAGGGAGTGCATCTTCATACCCTTGAAGATCGCTAAGCGGAAGCCTTACAAGAACGCGGTTGATGGAGTCGTACTCGCGGCGATTCAAATCGCGGAAGATCCGATCTAGCGCCGAACGGACGGCGCCTCCGCGTTCAACACACGTACAGCCCGGGGACGTCTCCTCCTTCTTGATCCAGCAAGGGGAGAGGAGAAGTTGAGGGAGAACTCTAGCAGCACGACGGCGTGGTGGCAATGGAGCTCGTGGTTGTCTGGCAGGGCTTCGCCAAGCACTACGGAGGAGGAGGAGATGTATGAAGAGGAAGGGGCTGCGCCAAGGGAAGGGTGTGGCTGCCCTCCCACCCCCTCACTATATATAGGGGGAAGGGGAGAGGGGGCCGGCCCCTCTAGATGGATCTAGAGGAGGAGGCGGCGGCCAGGGGAAACCCTAGACGGGTTTGGGCGCCCCCACCCCCTAGGAAACTTGCCCCCCAAGCCGGGAGGGGCGGCTGCCCTAGGGGTGGCGCCCCCACCTCTCCTGGTTACGTGAGAGGGGTTGGGAGGGGCGCACAGCCCCTTAGTGGGCTGGTTTTCCCTTCCCCATGGCCCATAAGGCCCCCCAACGCTTGTCGGGGCCTCCGAAACCCCTTTCGGACATGCTGGCCATAGCCTGGTACCCCCGGAACAATTCCGGACTCCAATACCCTTCGTCCAATATACCGATCTTCACCTCCGGACCATTTCAGAGCTCCTCGTCATGTCCGGATCTCATCCGGGACTCCGAACAACCTTCGGTAACCACATACTATTTACCATAACAACTCTAGCGTCACCGAACCTTAAGTGTGTAGACCCTACGGGTTCGGGAACCATGCAGACATGACCGAGACACCTCTCCGGCCAATAACCAATAACGGGATCTGGATACCCATATTGGGCTCCCACATGTTCCACGATGATCTCATCGGATCAACCACGATGTCGGGGATTCAATCAATCCCGTATACAATTCCCTTTGTCTATCGGTATGTTACTTGCCCGAGATTCGATCGTCGGTATCCCAATACCTCGTTCAATCTCGTTACCAGCAAGTCTCTTTACTCGTTCCGTAACGCATGATCCCGTGGCTAACTCATTAGTCACATTGAGCTCATGATGATGATGCATTACCGAGTGGGCCTAGAGATACCTCTCCGTCATACGGAGTGACAAATCCGAGTCTCGATTCGTGCCAACCCAACAGACACTTTCGGAGATACCTGTAGTGCACCTTTATAGCCACCCAGTTACGTTGTGACGTTTGGTACACCCAAAGCATTCCTACAGTATCCGGGAGTTGCACAATCTCATGGTCTAAGGAAACGATACTTGACATTAGAAAAGCTCTTAGCAAACGAACTACACGATCTTGTGCTATGCTTAGGATTGGGTCTTGTCCATCACATCATTCTCCTAATGATATGATCCCGTTATCAATGACATCCAATGTCCATGGTCAGGAAACCATAACCATCTATTGACCAACGAGCTAGTCAACTAGAGGCTTACTAGGGACATGTTGTGGTCTATGTATTCACACATGTATTATGGTTTCCAGTTAATACAATTATAGCATGAACAATAGACAATTATCATGAACAAGGAAATATAATAATAACCATTTTATTATTGCCTCTAGGGCATATTTCCAACACTTGCATGATTTTTATTTTCTGTGGTTGTTTTTAACAATTTTACATGTGCGTTTTCAGTTCATCTTTTTATTTTTTATTTGCTTTTAAATTATTAATTTGTGAATATCTTTTAAAAGGGAATTACCTTTTCAATTCATTAAGAACTTGCTGAATCCTTAATATGTTTTAAATTCATGTCAAATTCGTGAACATTTTGAAAATTGACGAACATTATTGAAATCCTTCTACTATTTCAAATTTACAAATATTTCAAATTTCAAAAAGAATATAATTCATGAATTTTTATTGTAATTCAATTGATGTAGGACTGAATCTAGAAATTACTTTTGTTCAAAAGTAGACTGACAAAAAAAACCGAGTGAAAATCATGTCGAAGAAGAAATCACGAGGAGAATATGCATGGAGGGCTGAATGTGCAGTGGCTTGATGCACATTTGCTCGCTATCCCGCTTGTTAGAAGGTCTCTACCGAAATCACTAATTGATCAGCACTGCATGGGCGCCACTTGTCACAACCCGGGAGTTTTTCCTTTTCTCGTAGATCCGTTTATTCAAAATATTTTATCTCTTAAACCGTGCGTCCAAATCTCGAGCCATTTTCACCATTGGATACCTCGCGTCGAGATTTTCAAAACTAGATCCCACGTCGATAGGTTTTGACGATCTTTTTTTCGGACAAAAAATCCGAAGCGGCGACACTTTTTCCTGTTTCGGAAGCCGTTTCCGAGGGACACGGTGTCGGTGTCAAAACCGGCGGATCTCAGGTATGGGGCCCCAAGCTGCGGATCTAGGATCAATGGGGAACAAGGGACAATGAACACGGTGTTTACCCAGGTTCGGTCCCTCTCGAAGAGGTAAAACCCTACGTCCTGCTTGATTGTATTTGATGTGTATGATATGGTTACAGAGTCGATCTACCTCGAGATCAGGCGAGCTAAACCCTAGGTTGATGGGGTGATGGATGTTGTTCTAGCCCTAGAGACTAAAATCCCTTGGTTTTTATAGACACCGGTATGGTTAGGGTTACATGCGATCGGTTACAATGAAGGAAAGATCACGCTAACCCTCGACTTGGAGGGCACACCACGACACAGAAGATCTCATGTCCGGCCACGGAGCTCTAGCTTAGCCCCATGGTGGACCATCAGTCCGGCCCATAAGCAACAGGTCGGCAGCTCGAGGACCCCTTAATCCAGGACTCCCTCAGTAGCCCCCGAACTTGGCTCCAATGCCAAGGCTTGTGTTCGGCATCCGCATATTCCATGGTCTTCGGCTTACGATGCGAGTTCTCCATCCTGTCCTGTACGTTCTCGGAGTTGAGTAGTGTCCGGAATCCGGAGCATTCAGTTTACTTATCCTTGAAGGCCAGAGTGCTCAAGTGCGAACAATGCCCATATCTGGCAACTTTTAGCGAAGGGTCACGTCCGGTCATAACACCAAACGACTAGAAGTTCTCGATACGCGGCTCGAGGCCGCCCTCCATTGGCACGTCTCATCAAGGCAGAGATTGTGCCCCATTTTTTAGGGGATATGATCAATGATTTCGATTCCAGCATAACGTGGTGATTGTATCGGGAAGTGAAGAGGCCCGCGGCAAGGAAAGGGGAACCCTTGGATTTTCCATGGCCTATAAAAAGGGGAACAACTACAGTTATCATCATATGCCTTCTTCCACCTCTCGCTGTTGCCTTTCCAATTTCTAGAGCTCCAACGCCCTGCCCTGTACTTCCGCGGTGAATCCCTTCCCAGCCTCTTACCAGCTTCGGCCATGGCCGGATCCGGTGCCAATGGCAAGTGGGAGGCCTCCATCGTCACCAATAAGGACATCGAAGAGCTGAAATGAGTCGGCTACTTGCTGGACGATGTCCCTCACCTGGCCCCCGAGGAGGGCCATGTCGTCCCCACGCCCAAGCCAGGCGAGAGGGTGGTGTTCCTCCCCCACTTTATTCAGGGGCTGGGATTTCCTATGCACCCCTTCGTGAGGGGATTAATGTTCTTTTATGGGCTGGATTTTCATGATCTAGCCCCCAACTCCCTCCTCCACATTTCGGCCTTCATCGTCGTTTGCGAGGCCCTCCTACGAGTTCAGCCGCACCTCGGCTTGTGGCTGAAAATGTTCAATGTCAAGCCGAAGGTGGTCAGCGGCGCTCAGGCAGACTGCGGCGGAGCGATGATCAGCAAGCTGACTCGAGTCCAATGGTTGAGGGGCAGATTCATTGATACCGTTAAGGTGTGGCAGAAGGAGTGGTTCTACATTACGGAACCAAGGGATGTGGCCTGGACGGCGGCTCCCGAATTCAGATCCGGTCCTCCAGCAAGATTGACCTCGTGGACCCAAAAGAGGCCTAACTGGGGGTCCGCCGGTGAGGTGAAGATGCTGCGAAAACATATCTCCAACGTAATGGAGATCGGCGCCAAGATGACCAATGTGGTCCAGATAATGCTCAGACGCCGCCTCCTTCCTTGCCGACAAAGGGCCAGCCCGATGTGGTCTTATAAGCCTGACGATCCGGCCACCGTGCAATACCTCTTCGGCACGACCCACGACAAGGTGTGGAGTCTGCTGTTCAAGCCCAAGAAGGAGTGGCTGGCCGAGGAGGAAGACATCGGCCTCGACGCCGCACATCCCCCGAAGGAGGTAATTGATTTTCTGCCTGGTTTATATTCGGTCTACGCATAGTCCGGTCTAAGTTTCTTTTATTGCCTTCACAGGGCTGGCTTGAGAAGTCCATGAAGATCAGTAGTCCGGCTCCGCTGCCGGAAGAGCCCCGATTGGCTCAACTGGAGGAGCTACTGGTCGTGGCTCCTTACAAGGCGCTACAAAAGAAGGGAAAGAAAAAGAAGGATTTACCGGAGGCCAGGGAAGGCCTCCGTCGAAGAGGTCATCCAGATACCAAGTCCGGAGACACCGTTGACCTGTCTACTCAAGACGGGGATGAGGAGGAAGACAGGGAGGAGAGCGCCTCCTCCCACTCCAAGAAAAGAGCGGCGTCTGGGGACGTCGAAGTGGAGCAACCTCCTCAGGCCCAGAAGAGGCAGTGTAAGCCCAAGCTGGTGCTGCCCGATAGTTCGGACTCCGATGAGTTGTCCGTGGCGTCCGAGGAGGTCCCGAAGAAGGAGCTCAGGGTCAAGCCCCCCGCCATGAGGTGTGAACCTCGACATCTCTTGCTTAGTTTATTTTACTAGTCTCTTACTGATGGGAACCAATTGTGTGATATCACAGCCCACCGCGCGGCTACCCTGCCGAGCAGACCTCGTAGGGGACCTCTCCACCTGCTGAGTTAGTGGACAGTGGATCGGTGTTGCGCTCCGCGCCTCCCCTGGTCCTCGAAGAGGCCGGGGAGGTGCTGTCCCGAAGGACCCCTCCCCGCACGAACACGAGGGAGGGCGGTTGATAACCCACAAGTATAGGGGATCGCAATAGTTTTCGAGGGTAAAGTATTCAACCCAAATTTATTGATTCGACACAAGGGGAGCCAAAGAATATTCTCAAGTATTAGCAGCTGAGTTGTCAATTCAACCACACCTGAAAGACTTAATATCTGCAGCAAAGTATTTAGTAGCAAAGTAGTATGGAAGTAACGGTAACGGTGGCAAAAGTAATAGTAGCAATATTGTAACAATCGTAACAGTGGCAACGGAAAAATAACTTAGCAAAGATCAATATGAAACGGGCCCGTAGGCAATGGATCAATGATGGATAATTATGTCGGATGGCATTCATCATGCAACAGTTATAACATAGGGTGACACGGAACTAGATCCAATTCATCAATATAATGTAGGCATATATTCCGAATATAGTCATACGTGGTTATGGAAAAGAACTTGCATGGCATCTTTTGTCCTACCCTCCCGTGGCAGCGGGGTCCTATTGGAAACTAAGGGATATTAAGGCCTCCTTTTAATAGAGAACCAGACCAAAGCATTAGCACTTAGTGAAATGAACTCCTCAAACTACGATCATCACCGGGAAGTGTCCCGACTATTGTCACTTCGGGGTTGCCGGATCATAACACGTAGTAGGTGACTATAACTCGCAAGATAGGATCGAGAATACAAATATATTCATGAAAAGATAATAGGTTCAGATCTGAAATCATGGCACTCGGGCCCTAGTGACAAGCATTAAGCATAGCAAAGTCATAGCAACATCAATCTTAGAACATAGTGGATACTAGGAATCAAACCCTAACAAAACTAACTCGATTACATGGTAAATCTCATCCAACCCATCACCGTCCAGCAAGCCTACGATGGGATTACTCACGCACGGCGGTGAGCATCATGAAATTGGTGACGGAGGATGGTTGATGATGACGATGGCGACGATTTCCCCTCTCCGGAGCCCAAAACATACTCCAGATCTGCCCTCCCGAGGAAGAACAGGAGGTGGCGGCGGCTCCGTATTGTAAAACGCGATGAATCCTTTTCTCTGATTTTTTCTCCCCGAACGTGAATATATGGAGTTGGAGTTGAGGTCGGTGGAGCTTCGTGGGACCCACATGGGGCGCGCCCTCCACCCTTGTGGACAGGTGGTGGGTCCCCTCTGGTTGACTCTTTCGCCAATATTTTTTATTTATTCCAAAAATAATCTCCGTGAAGTTTTAGGTCAATCCGAGAACTTTTATTTCTGCACAAAAATAACACCATGGCAATTCTGCTGAAAACAACGTCAGTCCGGGTTAGTTCCATTCAAATCATGCAAATTAGAGTCCAAAACAGGGGCAAAAGAGTTTGGAAAAGTAGATACGATAGAGACGTATCAACTCCCCCAAGCTTAACCAATTGCTTGTCCTCAAGCAATTCAGTTGACAAACTGAAAGTGATAAAGAAAAACTTTTACAAACTCTGTTTGATCTTGTTGTTGCAAATATGTAAAGCCGACATTAAGGTTTTCAGCAAAGATTATGAACTAACCATTGATATGTCCATTTTGCATCATGTTTTCTTACTGTTATTTATAATGTTTTTATCCATAATAATGCTTTTTGGAGTAATTCTAATGCCTTTTCTCTCATTATTTGCAAGGTACACACCAAGAGGGAGAATTCCGGCAGCTGGAAATCTGGACCTGAAAAAGCTACGTCAGGCCACCTATTCTGCACAACTCCAAATGAGCTGAAACTTCACGGAGATTTTTTTATGGATTATCTAAGAAATACTGGAGCCAATAAACACCAAAGGGGGGCCACCATGTGGGCACAACCCACCTGGGCGCGCCAGGCCCCCCTGGCGCGCCCTGGTGGGTTGTGGCCTCCTCGGCCCAGCTCTGGTGCCCATCTTATGGTATATAGGTCATTTTGACCTAGAAAAAAAAGAAGAAGACTTTCGGGGCAGAGCGCCGCCGTCTCGAGGCGGAACTTGGGCAGGAGCACTTTTGCCCTCCGGCGGAGCGATTCTGCCGGGGGAACTTCCCTCCCGAAGGGGGAAATCATCATCATCATCATCACCAACAACTCTCCCATCTTGTGGAGGGCAATCTCCATGAACATCTTCACCAGCACCATCTCATCTCAAACCCTAGTTCATCCCTTGTATTCAATCTTGTTACCGGAACTATAGATTGTTGCTAGGGGGTGACTAGTAGTGTTAATTACATCTTGTAGTTGATTACTATATGGTTTATTTGGTGGAAGATTATATGTTCAGATCCATTATGAATATTAATACTCCTTTGATCATGAGCATGTTGATTATTTGTGAGTAGTTACTTTTGTTCTTGAGGTCACGGGATAAATCATGTTGCAAGTAATCATGTGAACTTGATATATGTTCGATATTTTGATAGTATGTATGTTGTGATTCCCTTAGTGGTATCATGTGAACGTCGACTACATGACACTTCACCATATTTGGGCCTAAGGGAATGCATTGTGGAGTAGTAAATAGATGGTGGGTTGCGAGAGTGACAGAAACTTCAACCCCAGTTTATGCACTATTCTGTAAGGGACCGATTGGATCCTAGAGTTTAATGCTATGGTTAGAATTTATTCTTAATACTTTTCTCGTAGTTGTGAATGCTTATGGGAGGGTTAATCATAAGTAGGAGGTTTGTTCAATTAAGAACAACACCTAAGCACCGGTCCACCCACATATCAAATTATCAAAGTAGCGAACACAAATCAAACCAACATGATGAAACTGACTAGATGAAATCCCCGTGTACCCTCAAGAACGCTTTGCTTATCATAAGAGACCGTTTTGGCCTGTCCTTTGCCTCAAAAGGATTGGTCTACCTTGCTGCATAGTTGTTACTATTATCATTACTTGCTCGTTACAAATTATCTTGCTATCAAACTACTCGCTACCTACAGTTTCAGCACTTGCAGACATTACCTTACTGAAAACTACTTGTCATTTCCTTCTGCTCCTCATTGTGTTCAACACTCTTACTTGTCAAAAATAGCTACAATTGATCCCCTATACTTGTGGGTCATCAAGGCTATTTTCTGGCGCCGTTGCCGGGGAGTGAAGCGCCTTTGGTAAGTGGAATTCGGTAAGGAAACATTTATATAATGTGCTGAAATTTATTGTCACTTGTTACTATGGAAAACAATCCTTCAAGGGGTTTGTTAGGGGTATCTTCACCTCGTCCGGAACCACAATTAGCTACCCCTCAACCTACTGCACCTACAGAAAATATTGAATATGAAATTCCTTTGGGTATGATAGAACAACTGCTAGCTAATCCTTATGCAGGAGATGGAACAGAACATCCTGATATGCACTTGATATATGTAGAACAAATTTGTGGATTGTTCAAGCTTGCAGGTTTACCCGGAGATGAATTTATGAAGAAGGTTTTCCCTTTATATTTGAAGGGAAAAGCATTAGCATGGTATAGGCTATGTGATGATATTGGATCTTGGAATTGGGATCGATTGAAATTGGAGTTCCATCAAAAAAATTATCCTATGCATCTAGTTCATCATGATCAGAATTATATATATAATTTTTGGCCTCGTGAAGGAGAAAGTATCGCTCTAGCTTGGGGGAGGCGTAAGTCAACGTTATATTCATGCCCCAATCATGAGCTCTCGAGAGAAATTATTATTCAGAACTTTTATGCTCGGCTTTCTCGTAATGATCAAACCATGCTGGATACTTCCTCTGCGGGTTCTTTTATGAAGAAAACTATTGAATTCCGGTGGGATCTTTTGGAAAGAATTAAACGCAACTCTGAAGATTGGGAACCCGACGAAGGTAAAGAGTTAGGTATAAAACTTAAATATGATTGTGTTAAATCTTTTATGGATACCGATGTTTTTCAAAAGTTTAGCACTAAATATGGACTTGACTCTGAGATAGTAGCCTCCTTTTGTGAATCATTTGCTACTCATGTTGAACTCCCTAAAGAGAAGTGGTTTAAATATCACCCACCTAAAGAAGAAATTAAAGAACCGATACCAGTTAAAGAAGAAACTATACTCTATAATGTTGATCCAGTTGTTCCTACTGCTTATATTGAGAAACCCCCTTTTCCTGTTAGGATAAGGGAACATGCTAAAGTTTCAACTGTGGTTAAAAAAAGTTATGTTAGAACACCTAAACCAGATGAACAAATTAGAGTGGAACCTAATGTTCCTATGGTTAAAGATCTCTTTGAAGAAGATATAGATGGGCATGTTATTTACTTCTGTGTAGAAGCTGCTAGAATTGCTAAACCCGATAAAAGGGATAAACATAGACTAGTTGTTGGCATGCCTATCATTTCAGTTAAAATAGGAGATCACTGTTATCATGGTTTATGTGACATGGGTGCTAGTGTGAGTGCTATTCCTTACACTTTATATCAAGAAATTAAGAAAGACGTAGCACCTGCAGAGATGGAAGATGTAGATGTTACTATTAAACTTGCTAATAGATACACCATATCACCTTGTGGGATTGTTAGAGATGTTGAAGTCTTGTGTGGAAAAATAAAATACCCTACTGATTTTCTTGTTCTTGGTTCCCCACAAGATGACTTTTGTCCCATTATCTTTGGTAGACCTTTCTTGAACACAGTTAATGCTAAGATAGATTGTAAGAAACAAACTGTGGGTGTTAGCTTTGGTGATGAGTCTCATGAGTTTATTTTTTCCAAGTTTAGTATAAATCATCATGAAAAATAATTGCCTAGTAAGGATGAATTAATTGGTCTTGCTTCTATTGCTATGCCACCTACTGATCCTTTAGAACAATACTTGCTAGACCATGAGAATGATTTACACATGCATGAAAGAAATGAAATAGATAAGATCTTCTTTGAACAACGTCCTCTGCTTAAACACAATTTGCCTATTGAAACTCTAGGAGGTCCTCCTCCACCTAATGGTGATCCTGTGTTTGAATTAAAACAATTGCCAGACACTTTGAAATATGCTTATCTTGATGAAAATAAAATATATCCTGTTATTATCAGTGCTAACCTTTCAGAACATGAAGAAGAAAGATTATTGAAAGTTCTAAGGAAGCACCAGGCTGCTATTGGATATACTCTTGATGCTTTAAAGGGCATTAGTCCCACTCTATGTCAGCACAAAATTAATATGGAACCTGATGCTAAACCCATTGTTGATCACCAACGTCGGTTGAATCCGAAGATGAAAGAGGCGGTAAGAACGGAAATATTAAAACTTTTGGAAGCAGGTATAATCTATCCTATAGCTGATAGTAGATGGGTAAGTCCTGTTCATTGTGTCCCTAAGAAAGGAGGTATCACTGTTGTTCCTAATGATAAGAATGAACTTATTCCATAAAGAATTGTTACAGGCTATAGAATGGTAATTGATTTCAGAAAATTAAATAAAGCTACTAGAAAAGATCATTACCCTTTGCCTTTTATTGATCAAATGCTTGAAAGATTATCTAAGCACACACACTTTTGCTTCCTTGATGGATATTCTGGCTTTTCACAAATACCTGTTTCTCAACCTGATCAAGAAAAGACCACTTTTACTTGTCCTTTTGGAACCTATGCTTATAGGCGTATGCCTTTTGGTTTATGTAATGCACCTACTACCTTTCAAAGATGTATGATGGCTATATTCTCTAACTTTTGTGAAAATATTGTTGAGGTTTTCATGGATGACTTTTCTGTTTATGGGAAGTCTTTTGATGATTGTTTAAGAATTTTTGAGCGAGTTTTGCAAAGATGTGAACAAAACATCTTGTCTTGAATTGGGAGAAGTGCCACTTGATGGTTAATGAAGGCATTGTCTTGGGTCATAAAATTTCTGAAAAAGGTATTGAAGTGGACCAAGCGAAGGATGATGCAATTGAGAAAATGCCATGTCCTAAGGACATAAAAGGTATTCGTAGTTTCCTAGGTCATGCTGGTTTCTATAGGAGGTTTATTAAAGACTTCTCTAAAATTTCTAGGCCTCTTACTAATCTTTGACAAAAGGATATTCCTTTTGTTTTTTATGATGATTGTCTTGAAGCCTTTGAAACACTTAAGAAAGCCTTAATTACTGCACCTATTGTTCAACCACCTGATTGGAACTTGCCTTTTGAAATTATGTGTGATGCTAGTGATTATGCTGTGGGTGTTGTTTTAGGACAAAGAGTTGATAAGAAATTGAATGTTATTCATTATGCTAGTAAAACTCTATACAATGCTCAAAGAAATTATGATACAACTGAAAAAGAATTCTTAGCAGTGGTGTTTGCTTGTGATAAGTTTAGACCTTATATTGTTGATTCTAAAGTAACTGTTCACACAGACCATGCTGCTATTAAATATCTTATGGAGAAGAAAGATGCTAAACCTATACTTATTCGTTGGGTTCTCTTGTTACAAGAATTTGATTTGCATATTATTGATAGAAAAGGAGCTGAGAACCCAGTAGCTAATAACTTGTCTAGTCTTGAAAATGTGCTTGATAACCCACTTCCTATTGATGATAGTTTTCCTGATGAGCAGTTAGCTGCAATAAATGTTGCTAGTAGTACTCCTTGGTATGCTGACTATGCTAATTACATTGTTGCTAAATATTTGCCACCTAGCTTTACTTACCAAAAAAGAAAAAATTCTTCTATGATTTAAGACATTACTTTTGGGATGACCCACATCTTTAGAAAGAAGGAGTAGATGGCATTATTAGACGTTGTGTACCTGAGCATGAACATGGACAAATCCTACGGAAATGCCACTCCGAACTATATGGAGGGCATCATGCTGGAGATAGAACTGCTCATAAGGTATTGCAGTCTGGATTTTATTGGCCTACTCTCTTCAAAGATGCTCGTAAGTATGTCTCATCTTGTGATGAATGCCAAAGAATAGGTAATATCGGTAAGCGTCAAGAAATGCCTATGAATTATTCACTTGCTGTTGAACCATTTGATGTTTGGGGATTTGATTACATGGGACCTTTTCCTTCCTCTAATGGGTATACACATATTTTGGTTGCTGTTGATTATGTTACTAAATGGGTAGAAGCTATTCCAACTAGTAGTGCTGACCACAACACCTCTATTAAAATGTTTAAGGAAGTTATTTTCCCAAGGTTTGGAGTCCCTAGATATTTAATGACTGATGGTGGTTCACACTTTATTCATGGTGCATTTCGTAAAATGCTTGCTAAGTATGATGTTAACCGTAGAATTGTATCACCCTATCATCCTCAATCTAGTGGTCAAGTTGAGCTTAGTAATAGAGAAATAAAATTTATTTTGCAAAAGACTGTTAATAGGTCCAGGAAGAATTGGTCTAAGAAATTAGATGATGCACTTTGGGCTTATAGAACAGCATATAAAAATCCTATGGGTATGTCTCGTTATAAAATGGTTTATGGAAAAGCTTGTCATTTGCCTCTTGAGTTAGAACATAAAGCATACTGGGCAGTTAAAGAACTCAACTATGATTTCAAACTTGCTGGTGAAAAGAGGTTATTTGATATAAGCTCATTAGATGAATGGAGAACCCAAGCTTATGAAAATGCAAAGTTATTCAAAGAAAAAGTTAAAAGATGGCATGACAAAAGAATCCAAAAGCGCGAGTTTAAAGTCGGAGAATATGTTCTTTTGTACAACTCTCGTTTTAGATTTTTTGCAGGAAATCTCCTCTCGAAATGGGAAGGCCCATATGTCATCGAGGAGGTTTACCGGTCCGGTGCCATCAAAATAAATAATTCCGAAGGTAGTAACCCGAAGGTTGTCAATGGGCAACGAATAAAGCATTATATCTCAAGTAACCTATCAATGTTGAAAGCAATATTATCCAAACTTTGTCACCGGAAGAACACACAAAAGAGTCCTTCTGGAATACTCCAGAACCGTCAAAATAAGGAGGTACGTGATACGGTAAGTAAACAGACTCCGAAAAATCCGCAAAAATATTTTTTGTCAGTTTTGGAATATTTTAGAATTTTGGAAATAAAGAAACTTCCAGGAAGCGTTCCCTAGTGGGCACAAGATGCCTGGTGCGCCCAGGTGGGTTGTGCCCACCTGGGACACCTTCCGGACTCCGTTTTTCTTCTGTTTACTTGTCCCCCAAGATAAAAAAATTCTATATATACTTCCCGAACCTGTTAACCACCGTATCGTGAAGAAATCCTTTGTTCTCTTTTCTTGCTGTTTCTGGTCAGATTTATCAAGTCAGGCATCATGTCTTCCTGCTCCTCCAACAACATGGAAGAAGATGCTTGGCTGATGAAGATCGAGACGAAGAGGGAGGAGCCTATGGACGTTGTTAAAGGAGGCAAGGGCAAGGAAGCTACCGTAGATCCATCCCCGGTGGCAGCACAAGCACTGCTGGCCGAGGAGGAGGAAGAAGATATCCTTAAGCCCTACCTTACTCATCTTACCCCTGCTGAGATTGAACCTTTTCGCGTCATTGAAATAGTTCGCATACAAAATAAGTATCTCACTCGCGAAAATATTCTGCATCAAGAGCATATCATCCACCTCCGGAGCGTCATCCGTTGGCTAGAGTATCTCTTGATCCTTAAGGATAGGATCGCTTCTTCACCACCATCATCTTCTTAACCACCAAAGGAGAACTGAGTATCAGGTATGGGCACTCCCCTTGGCTTCCGCCAAGCTTGGGGGAGGTGCCCCGGTATCGTATCATCCCGCTATCTTTTTGCTTTTACTTATCTTAGTTCGATCTTTTTGCTTTAGATGAAATAAAGTTTAGTTCGATCTTTTCTTCTTTGAGAGTTTGCTTAGTGATCTATCATTGTAATCGTGTGCAAGTTATATAATAAATTTTAGTTTGAGTTTTTCTTTCTTTACTTTCATGTTGCAAATAAAGAAAAGAAATAAAGAAAAGAAAAAGAGAAAGAAAGAAAATAAAAGAAAGGAAATAAATCAATAAGATCATATACTAATCCTATGGTAGGTGATAGCACCACATGTATAAGTAAGAAAATTTTATTAGAGATTGACAAACATAGCATTAGTCAGTGATGCGACTCATGAAAGAATTAATAAGGGAAGGGTAGATTCACATATAAATATACTATCCTAGAAATCTTTTGTGATTGTGAGCCCTCATCGAAATATTATATGCCAAAATTGTTGACGTTGGACAAGGAAGACAACCTAATGGTTTATGTCTGTTTATATTCACATAGAAGTCATATTGTCATAGATCCTTTAACATGTGGTGCTTGCCCCCTATCTTTGCTAGCCAAAAATTCCGCATTAAGTAGAGATACTACTTGTGCATCCAAAACCCCTTAAAGCCAAATCTTTTTCAAGTGTCCACCATACCTACCTAGGGATTGAGCAAGATCCCTCAAGTAAGTTGTCATCGGTGCAAAAAGGCAATAAAAATTGCTTCTAAATGTGTGAGATTGTTTAGTGTAAAAGAAAATTGAGCGTTGCACGAACTTGGATGACAAAGAATAAAAGTGATAGACTGCATAATAAAGGTTGTCATCTTAAGGGGCAATGTAACGTGATGTTCTTTTGCACTAAGGGATTGAGCATACAAACAAATAAGTGCATGGCAACCTCTGCTTCCCTCTGCGAAGGGCCTATCTTTTACTTTCATGTATTTACTTTTATGCAAAGAGTCAAAGTTTTCCTTCTATTCCTTTTTTATTTTTCTCCTTTGGCAAGCATCATGTGGTGAGGAAAGATCTAGGCACATATGTCCAGTTGAATATAGATAGCATGAGTTATTATTGTTGACATCACCCTTGAGGTGAGTATTTTGGGAGGCGAAATTATAAGCCCCTATCTTTCTATGTGTCCGGTTGAAACGTTTTGCTCATGGGTATGAGGTGAGTGTTAGCAATCATAGAAGACTATATGATGGTTGAGTATGTGGACTTGCTTAAAAGGCTCCGACACGTGACCCTTCCTGAAAAGATGACGAATTGTAGTTGCAAAGTTGACTAAGAACATAGTTTGTTGGTTTCTAATAGATTTTTTGCTTTATACTTCGATTGTGTGATGAACTATTACTTATTCATGGGAAGTATATGATGCAAGTTCTATGATAAAAGTATTATGTTTAAATTTGTTGCTGTTATAATAATCAACATGATACTTATATGTCCATATTTTGTTTTTATCGAGACCTCTCTCTCTCTCAAAGCATGTGGACATGTTTTTCGATTTCGGTTTTCGCTTGAGGACAAGCGAGGTCTAAGCTTGCGGGAGTTGATACGTCCATTTTGCATCATGTTTTCTTACTGTTATTTATAATGTTTTTATCCATAATAATGCTTTTTGGAGTAATTCTAATGCCTTTTATCTTATTATTTGCAAGGTACACACCAAGAGGGAGAATTCCGGCAGCTGGAAATCTGGACCTGAAAAAGCTACGTCAGGCCACCTATTCTGCACAACTCCAAATGAGCTGAAACTTCACGGAGATTTTTTATGGATTATTTAAGAAATACTGGAGCCAATAAACACCAGAGGGGGGCCACCAGGTAGGCACAACCCACCTGGGCGCGCGAGGCCCCCCTGGCGCGCCCTGGTGGGTTGTGGCCTCCTCGGCCCACCTCTGGTGCCCATCTTCTGGTATATAAGTCATTTTGACCTAGAAAAAAATAATAAGAAGACTTTCGGGACGGAGCGTCGCCGTCTCGAGGCGGAACTTGGGCAGGAGCACTTTTGCCCTCCGGTGGAGCGATTCTGCCGGGGGAACTTCCCTCCCGGAGGGGGAAATCATCGTCATCATCATCACCAACAAATCTCCCATCTTGGGGAGGGCAATCTCCATGAACATCTTCACCAGCACCATCTCATCTCAAACCCTAGTTCATCTCTTGTATTTAATCTTGTTACTAGAACTATAGATTGTTGCTAGGGGGTGACTAGTAGTGTTGATTACATCTTGTAGTTGATTACTATATGGTTTATTTGGTGGAAGATTATATGTTCAGATCCATTATGAATATTAATACTCCTCTTATCATGAGCATGTTGATTATTTGTGAGTAGTTACTTTTGTTCATGAGGTCACGGGATAAATCATGTTGCAAGTAATCATGTGAACTTGATATGTGTTCGATAGTATGTATGTTGTGATTCCCTTAGTGGTGTCATGTGAATGTCGATTACATGACACTTCACCATATTTGGGCCTAAGGGAATGCATTGTGGAGTAGTAAATAGATGGTGGGTTGCGAGAGTGAGAGAAACTTAAACCCCAGTTTATGCACTATTCCGTAAGGGACCGATTGGATCCTAGAGTTTAATGCTATGGTTAGAATTTATTCTTAATACTTTTCTCGTAGTTGTGGATGCTTGCGGGAGGGTGAATCGTAAGTAGGAGTTTTGTTAAGTAAGAACAACACCTAATCACCGGTCCACCCACATATCAAATTATCAAAGTAGCTAACACAAATCAAACCAACATGATGAAAGTGACAAGATGAAATTCCTGTGTACCCTCAAAGAACGCTTTGCTTATCATAAGAGACCGTTTTGGCACGTCCTTTGCCTAAAAAGGATTGGGCTACCTTGCTGCATACTTGTTACTATTATCGTTACTTGCTCGTTACAAATTATCTTGCTATCAAACTACTCGCTACTTACAGTTTCAGCACTTGCAGACATTACCCTACTGAAAACTACTTGTCATTTCCTTCTGCTCCTCGTTGGGTTCGACACTCTTACTTATCGAAAAGAGCTACAATTGATCCCCTATACTTGTGGGTCATCAACCATATTCACAATAACATTTAGGTCTCACATTTACTCATATCAATGGCATAATCAATTTGCGAGCAATAATAATAAATCTCGGATGACAACACTTCTTCAAAACAATCATGATATGATATAACAAGATGGTATCTCACTAGCCCTTTCTAAGACCACAAAGCATAAATGCAGAGCACCCCTGAAGACCAAGGACTGACTAGACATTGTAATTCATGGTAAAAGAGATCCAGACACAGCCATACTCAATATCAATTAATAGCAATGCATACAAATGACAGTGGTGCTCTCTAACTGGTGACTTTTATAAGGGGATGACGACTCAGCAATAAAAGTAAATAGATAGGCCCTTCACCGAGGGAAGCAGAGATTTGAAGAGGTGCCAGAGCTCGAGTTTTTAAAACAGAGATAAATAATATTTTGAGCGGTATGCTTTCATCGTCAACACAACAACCAAGAGATCTCGGTATCTTCCATACTAGATACATTATAGGCGGTTCCCAAACAGAATGCTAAAGTTTATACTCCCCCACTGTTGGGGAACGTAGTAATAATTCAAAATTTTCCTACGTGTCACCAAGATCAATCTAGGAGATGCTAGCAACAAGATAGAGGGAGTGCATCTTCATACCCTTGAAGATCGCTAAGCGGAAGCGTTATAAGAATGCGGTTGCTGGAGTCGTACTCGCGGCGATTCAAATCACGGAATATCCGATCTAGTGCCGAACGGACGGTGCCTCCGCGTTCAACACACATACAACCCAGGGACGTCTCCTCCTTCTTGATCTAGCAAGGGGGCAGGAGAAGTTGAGGGAGAACTCCAGCAACATGACGACGTGGTGGTGATGGAGCTCGTGGTTCTCCGGCAGAGCTTCGCTAAGCACTACAGAGGATGAAGAGGTGTAGGAAAGGGAAGGGCTGCGCCAGGGGAAGAGGTGCCGCTGCCCTCCCTCTCCCTCACTATATATGGGGGAAGGGAGGAGGGGTGGGTCCCTAGGGTTTCCCCTAGGGGCGGCGGCCAAGGCAGAATGGATCTCCTTAGGGAAACCCTAGGGAGATTTGCCCCCCAAGCCAAGCCAGGTGGAAGCGCCCCACCTCCCCAAGCAACATGGGAAAGGGAGTGGGGGCGCACAACCCCTTAGTGGGCTGGTTTGCTCCCCCCTTGGCCCATGAGGCCCCGCAACACTTGCCGGGGCCCCCGAAACACCTTTCGGTCATGCTGGCCATAGCCCGGTACCCCCGGAACACTTCCGGACTCCAATACCCTTCATCCAATATATCGATCTTCACCTTCGGACCATTCCGGAGTTCCTCGTCATGTCTAGGATCTCATCCGGGACTCCGAACAACCTTCGGTAAGCACACACAATTCCCATCAGAACTCTAGCGTCACCGAACCTTCAGTGTGTAGACCCTACGGGTTCGGGAACCATGCAGACATGACCGAGACACCTCTCCGGCCAATAACCAATAGCGGGATCTGGATACCCATATTGGCTCCCACATGGTCCATGATGATCTCATCGGATGAACCACGATGTCGGGGATTCAATCAATCCCGCATACAATTCCCTTTGTCCATCGGTATGTTACGTGCCCGAGATTCGATCGTCGGTATCCCTATACCTTGTTCAATCTCGTTACCGGCAAGTCTCTTTACTCATTCCGTAACACATGATCCCATGACTAACTCCTTAGTCACATTGAGCTCATTATGATGATGCATTACCGAGTGGGCCCAGAGACACCTCTCCATCATACGGAGTGACAAATCCCAGTCTCGATTCGTGCCAACCCAACATACACTTTTAGAGATACCTGTAGTGCACCTTTATTGTCACCCAGTTACGTTGTGACGTTTGATACACTCAAAGTATTGGTACGGTACCCGGGAGTTGCACAATCTCATGGTCTAAGGAAATGTTACTTGACATTAGAAAAGCTCTAGCAAACGAACTACACGATCTTGTGCTATGCTTATGATTGGGTCTTGTCCATCACATCATTCTCCTAATGATGTGATCCCGTCATCAACGACATCCAATGTCCATGGTCAGGAAACCATAACCATCTATTGATCAACGAGCTAGTCAACTAGAGGATCACTAGGGACATGTTGTGGTCTATGTATTCACACATGTTGTGGACACATCATTCTCCTAATAAAATTGTAGCATGAACAATAGACAATTATCATGAACAAGGAAATATAATAATAACCATTTTATTATTGCCTCTAGGGCATATCTCCAACAGCCTCCCACTTGCACTAGAGTCAATTATCTAGTTACATTGTGATGAATCGAACACCCATAGAGTTCTGGTGCTGATCATGTTTTGCTCGTGGAAGAGGTTTAGTCAACGGATCTGCGACATTCAGATCCGTATGTACTTTACAAATATCTATGTCACATGTAGATTCCGCCGTGACGCTTTGCTTGCAACCAGCTGACTGCACCACCATTCAAAACATAGACGTATCCGGTTTGTGACTTGGAGTCATCCGGATCTGTGTCGAAGCTAGCATCGACGTAACCCTTTATGACGAGCTCTTCGGCACCTCCATAAATGAGAAACATATCCTTAGTCATTTTCAGGTACTTCAGGATATTCTTGACCGCTGTCCTAGTGTTCCATTCCGGGATCACTTTGGTACCTCCCTACCAAACTTATGGCAAGGTTCACATCAGGTGTGGTACACAACATGGCATACATAATAGAGCCTATGGCTGAGGCATAGGGGATGACACTCATCTTTTCTCTATCTTCTGCCGAGGTCGGGCATTGAGCTGCGCTCAATCTCACACCTTGCAATACAGGCAAGAACCCCTTCTTGGACTGATCCATATTGAACTTCTTCAATATCTTGTCAAGGTATGTGCTTTGTGAAAGACCAATGAGGCATCTCGATCTATCTCTATAGATCTTGATGCCTAATATGTAAGTAGCTTCTCCAAGGTCCTTCATTGAAAAACACTTATTCAAGTAGGCCTTTATGCTTTCCAAAAGTTATATATCATTTCCCATCAACAATATGTCATCCACATATAATATGAGAAATGCTACACAGCTCCCACTCACTTTCTTGTAAATACAAGCTTCTCCATAAGTCTGTATAAACCCAAACGCTTTGATCATTTCATCAAAGCGAATGTTCCAACTCCAAGATGCTTGCACCAGCCCATAGATGGAGCGATGGAGCTTGCATACCTTGTCAGCATTCTTAGGATTGACAAAACCTTCCGGCTGCATCATATAAAATTCTTCCTTATGGAAACCATTAGGATTGCCCTTTTGACGTCCATTTGCCAGATCTCGTAATCATATAATGCGGAAATTGCTAGCATGATTCGGACGGACTTGAGCTTCGCTACGGGTGAGAAGGTCTCATTGTAGTCAACTCCTTGAACTTGTCGATAACCCTTAGCGACAAGCCGAGCCTTATAGACGGTCACATTACCATCCGCGTCAGTATTCTTCTTAAAGATCCACTTATTCTCTATGGCTTGCCGATCATCGGGCAAGTCCACCAAAGTCCAGACTTTGTTCTCATATATGGATCCTATCTCGGATTTCATGGCTTCAAGCCATTTGTTGGAATCCGGGACCGCCATCGCTTCTTCATAGTTCGAAGGTTCACTGTTGTCTAACAACATGATTTCCAGGACAGGGTTGCCGTACCACTCTGGTGCGGAACGTGTCCTCATGGACCTACGAAGTTCAATAGCAACTTGATCCGAAGTTTCACGACCATCATCATTAACTTCCTCTCTGGTCGGTGCAGGCACCACAGAAACATCTTCCTTAGCTGCGCTACTCTCCGGTTCAAGAGGGTGTACCTCATCAAGTTCTACTTTCCTCCCACTTACTTCTTTCGAGAGAAACTCTTTCTCCAGAAAGGATCCATTCTTGGCAACAAAGATCTTGCCTTCGGATCTGAGGTAGAAGGTATACCCCATAGTTTTCTTAGGGTATCCTATGAAGACGCACTTTTCTGATTTGGGTTTGAGCTTTTCAGGTTGAAGTTTCTTGACATAAGCATTGCATCCCCAATCTTTTAGAAACGACAGCTTAGGTTTCTTCCCAAACCATAATTCATACGGTGTCGTCTCAACGGATTTAGACGGTGCCCTATTTAAAGTGAATGCGGCAGTCTCCAAAGCATAATCCCATAATGATAGCGGTAGATCGGTAAGAGACATCATAGATCATACCATATCCAATAGAGTGCGATTACGACGTTCGGACACACCATTACACTGAGGTGTTCGAGACGGCGTGAGTTGTGAAACAATTCCACATTTCCTTAAGTGCGTGTCAAACTCGTGACTCAAATATTCGCCTCCACGATCTGATCGTAAGAACTTTATTTTCCTGTCACGTTGATTCTCTACCTCGCTCTGAAATTCCTTCAACTTTCAAAGGTCTTAGACTTGTGTTTCATTAATTAGACATACCCATATCTACTTAAATCATCAGTGAGGGTGAGAACATAATGATAGCCACCGCAAGCCTCAACGCTCATTGGACCGCATACGTCAGTATGTATTATTTCCAACAACACTAGTGCGCGTCGGTCCTAAACAAACGGTTTTTTACCCCTTTCCGCGACGACATTTGGAACCGTCGCCAAGTGAGTGTGGGCGATAGGGGGTCCTTCCCACACGACCCAGAAACCGTCGGGCATAGGGAGCCTTGATGCATACAGTTGTCCCTATATAACCATTTCCGATATCTCGAATATCCCAAACGCTTCATCCTTGCTACTAATTTGTGCTCGCATTGCCATCGCAGTCGGAGTTTTGTAGTTCTGCCTAAAACCAGGCAGATTCTAGGCATGGGAGCTTTCCAGGCATATCCTAGGCAGATTCCAGGCACGGGAGATTTACGATGCCTGGCACATCACAAACAATTCATGATTATAAACCATGTACAATAGGTAGACAATCGCACACATTTAGTTTTCCCGCACCATATGTGATAGTGTCTGACATCACACACGCTTTGCGAACGACAGCTGTGTGCATGCTTGCACACGTTTGCTCTCTGTGAACCGTCTCGGTGTACCTCATCAAGTTCTACTTTCCTCTCTATGTATATCACAGACGTTTGTGTTTTACCAACCGTGTGTGTCGTGATGACCTGCACAACGTAATTTCGCCCTAATTTAATTGCTGCTATTTAAAATTGTACCCAATTAAACTTGAAAGTAGGCTATAGCTTTATTCATATCCATCAGGTTCAAACAACCAATGCATTATTTGATTCACAGGTACATATGTTTAAGAATTACAGAAGAACCAAATAAAGAATGATGTACCAGGGTTCTATACTTGTACTATTACAGATGGTAAAGAAAGAGGCGACAGACATTCCAGTTGTTGAACAAGGTGAAGCGGAATGGCCATATTGTGCTCTCCTGGATGCAGAAGGCATGCATGACTCTAGTCCAACCCCTTGTGATGGCCGGCCGCCAATCATGTATTTTGAGAGGTAATCTTGAGTAAACTGCTTCAGGACCCACTGCAAAAGAAAAAAGATTCAGATATTGTCATCTAACACAACTCATTACGGGCAGTAAAAAGAAGGCTACAAGGTTCTTACTTACCATCTTGCAGTTCACTGTTGTCTTGCATAAAGTGTAAACAAATAGTTTGATTGACATCTTTTGACCCATTTTAGTAACAATCTTTATTAGTTTCCTCACTTGATGCTGGTTCATGAATATCTCATTGCCCCATGCGCAGAAAGGGTCGAAGTGTGGATCTTTGGCAATGATATATGTACCTAAAAGCACCAAGTTAATATTAGAAGCTAAACAACAATTGAAAAATGATGTAGTACAACATTCCATCCATCCCATTATATAAGATTTTATTACATGTATATCTAGACATCATGAGAACATTAATGTAACACTCTTCCTTGTTGCTATGTAGCCTGGGATTGCATATTTAGTCATTCAGTACAATGCATGTTGCTAAACAAAAATTGAAAAACAAAAAGGCATGTTAACTGCAATATCCTTAACAGCAACCAAATATCGTAATTCATAGTGGTATTGTTGAAACTGTTATTGATGAAATTGAACTGCACAACAAATAGTTGCACATATAAAGCATCACATTGTGAAGAACTAAAATAAACAAGTCATAAGGACATCTCTAGGCGATCCTTAAAAAGTTAAAGGACTAAAACCCTTAGTGGATATATATATACTCCAGCAATTTTTGGCCTTTTCTAGTCGATCCCCTAAACTTAAGGTTGTAAACATCAAATTGATCAAGTTCAAAGCAGGTTCAACCGAAAGTAGCATGCATTCAAACATAAACATAGATAGTTTTGCATAACCGAACATAAAACATAAATTTACACTAAGCTAAACTACTTTCGGTCGAAGTAGAGGTCGAGCCAATCCTTCCTCGTCACGTACGGTGTGCCGCGAGCCGGGTCCGGGCCAATACCGTTGTCGGGGTCGTTGGGGAAGGCACTCCTCCACTCGTCGATGTCGATCACCTCGTCCTGGGGGCCCACCTCGACGCCCTCCGCGCCGCTGTCGCCGCCGCCTTCGACCTCGTCATCAGAGGAGAGCGTGATAACCTCGCTGCCCTCCGCGCCGCCGTCCTCGCCGCCTTCGACCTCGTCATCGGAGGAGAGCACGATAACCTCGCCGCCCTCCATGCCGGCAAAGATCGCCCGCTCCGAATACACGAGCTCCAGGTGCTGCCGGCGGAGCTCTTGCATGTAGGCCTCGTCGGCGGCCTTGGCCTCGAGACGCTCCCACGCCTCGCGGTCCTCCCGCGCCATAGCCGAGCTCACCACCCCTGCCTCCGGCGGAACGAGGTGGACCGGATGTGTGCCGAAGGGGAAATTGAGCGTAGCCGCCGCGCCGTGGTAGCGGACCTGCCAGCGGTCATACTCCATGGCCGCGAGCTCGGCCGTGTGGAAGCTACCGAGCCACCGGCGGGTGTGGGTCTCTCAATCTGTAATCTCGGCGACCCACGCCCCCCACCGCCGCTGCCGGACCCCGAAGTAGGACTTTGTTGGCTGCCGGGTCCAGGGGAGGACGGGGAAGTCCTCGAACTGGCGTAGGGGCGCGGCGGCGGGCGGATCGGGGGACCGGCGACGGCAGATCGGGCCTGCGGAGGACGACGGGGACACCTCGGCGGCCACCTCGCTGGCGTCGGGCGAAAAGGCCGCGATAAACCTCTTTTTGGCCATTGGCTACTCGAGCTCCCCGGCACACAGGAAGAGGTTGAGGATGGAGGCGCCGGCGATGGTGGCGACCTACCAATGGTTTCGAGGGTTGTGTGTGTCTGTGTGAGCGGAGGTTGTGTTTGAGGAAATACTGCGGCAACTAAAATTTTTACTAGGCAGGAGTAACAAGGCGGGGATACTGAAAATTTTGATCAAGGGCGAGCAGATATTTCTGAGATTGTGAGGGATGTAGAGGTGGGAGTAAAATGTTGGGGCTACTGAAAATTTGAATCAAGGGACTGAAGCAGAGAGGGATGCAGAGGTGGGAGTTTTGGGGGAGCGAGCTAGTGTGCTTGACACCCCGGCTGTGGACTGTAGCCGACGCACCTTCTCGCGTAAGCCATAGGCGTACTATACACCGACGGTGCTCCAAGATATTTTGTACTACATCTGACACGGTTGGTGAGAATAAACTGTGTGGGATCTACTTGATTTGAATTACAAAATGGGGTCACAACGGCAATGGATGGTGTTTGAATTGCTAGACCTTTTATCTGCAGTGAACATGCTACTGTATGTGTGTCGTAAAAGAATTGGAATTATCCAGGGTTCGTTTGGACATTTCATACATTAAACTGGTTTTCTAGCCATTTCAGGTGCACAATTCAAAATTAAACTACATGCACATGCTCCAGTGCATACAAATTGGTTGAAAAATCAAATCTGTGTCCTTCAGTGCATGCCTAGGTCCCATGGAACAAATGGGAATGAATTTTTGGGGTTCGTTTGGCCTTTTTTATACATTAACTGGGTTTTCTAGGCATTTTATGTGCATAATTCAAATTTGAACTACAAGCACATGCTCCCATGCACTAAAGTTGGTTGAAAAATCACATGTGTGTCCTTGGGTGAATTTTTAGGTCCCATGCAAGAGATGGGAATGAATTTCAAACACCAGGGCACTGTTGATTGCCGGCAAAACGTTGAGATACCTGGTTTTTAAATTCTAGTAAATCCAAAACTCGTCTGAAATTCATGAAACCTGGCATGCTATCATGGAGCGGCATCAACATGCCGTGGTGAGAATTTTGTCCCATTTGGGGCAGGTTTGGGTATAAGCTTCTCACAAATCAGAGCTTCTCACAACAAGCATGATGGTTTCGATAGGGAATGTACCACCTTTGGGGACAAGACGATATCCGTTGGCTCTTATTGCTTTCAAAAAAATTCTAGTGTCAACATAGAACAACAGGAGTGTTGTGTTCAATCTTGAAATTTTTCGGGGTTCGTTTGGCCTTTTTTATGCATTAACTGGGTTTTCTAGGCATTTTATGTGCATAATTCAAATTTGAACTACAAGCACATTCTCCAATGCACGAAAGTTGGTTGAAAAATCACATGTGTGTCCTTGGGTGAATTTCTAGGTCCCATGCAAGAGATGGGAATGAATTTCAAACACCAGGGCGCTATTGATTGCCGGCAAAACGTTGAGATGCCTGGTTTTTAAATTGTAGTAAATCCAAAACTCGTCTGAAGTTCATGAAACTTGGCATGCTATCATGGAGCGGCATCAACATGCCGTGGTGAAAATTTTGTCCCATTTGGGGCAGGTTTGGGTACAAGCTTCTCACAAATCAGAGCTTCTCACAACAAGCATGATGGTTTCGATAGGGAACGTACCACCTTTGGGGACGAGACGATATCCATTGCCTCTTATTGCTTTCAAAAAATTTCTAGTGTCAACATAGAACAACAGGAGTGTTGTGTTCAATTTTGGAATTTTCCGGGGTTCGTTTGGCCTTTTTTATAGATTAACTGGGTTTTCTAGGCATTTTATGTGCATAATTCAAATTTGAACTACAAGCACATGCTCCAATGCACCAAACTTGGTTGAAAAATCAGATGTGTGTCCTTGGGTGAATTTCTAGGTCCCATGCAAGTGATGGGAATAAAATTCAAACACCATGGCACTGTTGATTGCCGGCAAAACGTTGAGATGCCTGGTTTTTAAATTCTAGTAAGTCCAAAACTCGTCTGAAATTCATGAAACTTGGCATGCTATTATGGAACGGTATCAACATGCCGTGGTGAGAATTTTGTCCCATTTGGGGCAGGTTCGGGTATAAGCTTCTCACAAACCAGAGCTTCTCACAACAAGCATGATGGTTTCGATAGGGAACGTACCACCTTTGGTGACGGGACAATATCCGTTGCCTCTTATTGCTTTCAAAAAAATTCTAGTGTCAACATAGAACAACAGGAGTGTTGTGTTCAATCTTGGAATTTTTTGAGGTTCGTTTGGCCTTTTTATACATTAACTGGGTTTTCTAGGCATTTTATGTGCATAATTCAAATTTAAACTACAAGCACATGCTCCAATGCACTAAAGTTGGTTGAAAAATCACATGTGTGTCCTTGGGTGAATTTCTTGGTCCCATGCAAGAGATGGGAGTGAAATTCAAACACCAGGGCACTGTTGATTGTCGGCAAAACATTGAGATGCCTACTTTTTAAATTCTAGTAAATCCAAAACTCGTGTGAAATTCATGAAACTTCGTATGCTATCATGGAGCGGCATCAACATGCCATGGTAAAAAATTTGTCCTGTTTGGGGCAGGTTCGGGTATAAGCTTCTCACAAACCAGAGCTTCTCACAACAAGCATGATGGCTTCGATAGGGAACGTCCCACCTTTTGGGACGAAACGATATCCATTGCCTCTTATTGCTTTCAAATATTTTCTAGTGTCAACATAGAACAACAGGAGTGTTGTGTCAATTTTTGTGATTTTTCGGGGTTCGTTTGGACATTTTTATGCATTAACTGGGTTTTCTAGGCATTTTATGTGCATAATTAAAATTTGAACTACAAGCACATGCTCCAATGCACTAAGGTTGGTTGAAAAATCTAATATGTGTCCTTGGGTGAATTTCTAGGTCCCATGCAAGAGATGGGAATGAAATTCAAACACCAGGGCACTGTTGATTGCCGACAAAACATTGAGATGCCTGGTTTTTAAATTCTAGTAAATCCAAAACTTGTCTGAAATTCATGAAACTTGGCACGCTATCATGGAGCGGCATCAACATGCCGTGTTAAAAAATTTGTCCCATTTGGGGCAGGTTCGGGTATATGCTTCTCACAAACCAGAGCTTCTCACAACAAGCATGATGGTTTCGGTAGGGAACGTCCCACCTTTGGGGACGAAACAATATCCATTGCCTCTTATTGCTTTCAAAAAATTTCTCGTGTCAACATAGAACAACAGGAGTGTTGTGTCAATTTTTGGGATTTTTCGGGGTTCGTTTGGACATTTTTATGCATTAACTGAGTTTTCAATGCATTTATGTGCATAATTCAAATTTGAACTACATGCACATGCTCCAGTGCATATAAATTGGTTGAAAAATCAAATATGTGTCCTTGGGTGCATGCTTAGGTCCCATGCAAGAAATGGGAATGAATTTCAAACACCAGGGCACCGTTGATTGCCCGCAAAACATTGAGATGCCTCGTTTTTAAATTCTAGTAAATCCAAAACTCGTCTGAAATTCATGAAACTTGGCATGCTTTCATGGAGCGACATCAACATGTCGTGGTAAAATTTTTGTCCCGTTTGGGGCAGGTTTGGGTATATGCTTCTCAGAAACCAGAGCTTCTCACAACAAGCATCATGGTTTCGGTAGGGAACGTCCCACCTTTGGGGACGAAACGATATCCACTGCCTCTTATTGCTTCCAAAAAATTTCTCGTGTCAACATAGAACAACAGGAGTGTTGTGTCAACTTTTGTGATTTTTCGGGGTTCTTTTGGACATTTTTATGCATTAACTGAGTTTTCAATGCATTTATGTGCATAATTCAAATTTGAACTAGATGCACATGCTCCAGTGCATATAAATTGGTTGATAAATCAAATATGTGTTCGTGGGTGCATGCTTAGGTCCCATGCAATAAATGGGAATGAATTTCAAACACCAGGGCACCGTTGATTGCCGACAAAACATTGAGATGCATGGTTTTTAAATTCTAGTAAATCCAAAACTCGTCTGAAATTCATGAAACCTGGCATGCTATCATGGAATGGCGCCCGACATGATGTGGTATTTTTTATGTCCATTTTGAGAGAAGGCGCACTCGAATAATGACAGCCAACAAAGGCATTTTGAAAAAATAGCTGCCACTTAATATCTCAAACGTTTGTATAATTCAAAACGTGTGCGTTCTGTTAACCATTCACGTGACGCCACGTGTCTTGGTTTTAATGGCTGTAGGAGGTGCAGTGCGGACAGCTGCTTGACCTTGACTGAACGGGAGGCGTGCGAGCGTAGTCCGGTGCGCAGGCTGACCGAGAGGCGTGCAAGCTGTCCTCCAATGCGTAGGCTCACTGGGAAGTGTGCAAGCTTTACGCTGCCCAGGCTTACTGGGAAGAGAGCCCTTTGACTTCCATGGCCGCCCGCCTTCCTCTCCATTAATGGCGCCCGAGCCGCTGTTTAATACGGGCGGCCTTACTGTTCGCCTCCCATTCCCCTCCCCCCCAAGACCTCCACCGCCATGGCGCAAAATGATCATCTGCCACTAGTCTTCAAGTTTGGTGAAGTCGACTCCGAGCCAGAGGAGATAGAAAATAAGGAGGAATGGGGCCTCATGGACATGGCCCAGAACGAGCTGGCCACGGCGGTTGCTGCCCCCGCTCCCGTCCCAGCTCCCATCCACGTGCCCGCGCCAGCGACCATCCCCGTAGCATTGACGAGCTGGTCGCCGAGCACTATCGCAATGCTGGAAGCCGCGGGCGTTAGTGAGGTCTCCGCGGACCCGCGCAAGCTCATGTACATGCCCGTGCCCGTGCACGTGCGCGCCCCTCCACCCACCGTGCCGCCGGCCCCCGTGCGTTTGGCAGCACCCGCCGCACCCGTGCGCGCCCCTCCACCCACCGCAGCGCCGGTCCCCATGCGTTTGGCTGCACCCACCGTGCCCGTGCCCGTGCGCCCCCCCTCAGCGGCATGGGACGCTACCGTCGACCGGTACCTCTCAGCAGTGCTAGTTGCCGTCCTCCCGTGCCCCGCCCGTCGATCGCGCGGCGACTTGATGTTTGATTTACAAGTGGAGAACATTTTGTGCTGCCTTGAAGACTCCAACAACGGCGTCCCGGAGGACGACAACGACAACGATGGCGCGGCACGCCGCCTCCGCCACCGCCGGAAGTAGTTTTTTGGGGTTTAATACTGTATCTTGAATTCTCGATCATATGAATATAAATTCGCAGTGTGACTGAATGAAAGATATGGTTTGAACTAACTTGCGTTTTTCTCTCTTAATGTACAGACTTATCAAACGATTTTCTTTCGAAAAAAACGTCAACGGTTTTTAAATATAAAACACTCATCGCAAACGTTTTAGTTAGAACACCCATATGCAAACCGACAGCTTCCCCAGGAAGCCAAGGGAAAATGTGCCGAGCAGGATTTCTGCATCCCTTCAACGCAAACGGTTGTTTTGCATGACCCATGTGCAACCACGTACAAACAATTGGGTAAGATTTGCATATCTGTCATTTTGGGTATGTTGCCATTTCTCAAACTGGAAAGATCGACATTTGTTTATCTAGTAAAATTGCCATTTGTCAACCTTGTAACACTGCGATTTGTCAAAATATGCAGCTACAAATCACTAGCACTATCTAATTTTTGCAACTAAAATCACTAGCACTGTTCATATGGACACCACTAGCTGGCGTGAGTTCATGGACGCATATGCAAATGTACCATTGATTACATACAACAAGTCATCAACCCACAACGACAACGAGGATACACGTTGGATTATAGATCATTTCCAACAAAACATTCTAGTAAAGTTTTTCTCACACAACAAATAACAAAGCGATGAAATGAACTTCAGCTCAACCCCTCATCAGCGTTGGAAGCGCTTGCTTTGAACCAGAAGTGATTCTCTAGGAAGGGCCAGCTACTATCAATCTTGAGACCAACGCAGGACTGATCATCCAGGCTGAAGCGGCCTATTTCAATAACCATATTGGGACGGTAGGGAAGCATAGTAATGTCCGAGGTATAGATACAGTTGCTTCTCATAAATGGTAGTAACGTTGTGTCAACAGCAGCTGGATCGCCTTCCACCATCATTGGATAGTTTTGTCCAAGGAAGAGTGAGTTTCCTCCAAGACTTTCAATACTGAACCAGGGAGAAGGTGTTGGCGCTAGTACACCAGTATCCATCCCGAATACCCTGCAACGGTTGTTGGAATAGGTCCGGAGAGTGCAACCATACGAGACAACACCTGCTTCCTTAGTAACATCAGCAGTGCCCCGCATACAAACAAGAAGAGGTGATCCATCAGAATAAGTTGCCAGGCGCCACTGAGTATATGGGTTCTGCTCGTCCTCATGCTCGTGAATAAACTTTTCAAGTATAGGTGGTGGAATGTTCACAGGACCTTGTAAACACAAGAAGGTTAATTAGTAAAGGGAAACTAGCTAACCCGCATGCATGTGGATGAAACAATTATAATTACGGTGGAAGACAAACGTACCGAAATCATGAGGATTCCATGCAAAAATAATGCCACGAGTGGTGGCAGCAAACACAAGACCCTCGTATTGAATTGCATCACAGTACTCATCCATGTATAGAAACTGATTTTTGAGCAATATCCATCGAGTCGAACCATGAAGGACAGCAACAAGCTTGTCGAAGATAGCGACAACATAAGCATCCCTATAACCCCAAGAGCGGTTGGGAACTCGAGAAATTGCTATCTTCCGTAGATGACAGTCAGCATGATCATATTTGAACTCACGTAGAATACAGGTGTACTCAACCTCTGGGTAGTCGTCTGAGATTTTTCAAAGTGGAACCCCGTGACGAGTGTACACATTCACAAGTTCCCACTCACAGTTGTTCCCAATATAAACAACCCAATCTCCATTTGCGCCTGCCAAAGCCTTGCCCTCAAGCGATGGCATCTTAACATCATACGTATCATTATCAAGCGGCATCAACTTACACAAGGCGAGGCTTCCCTCGTCCCCGCGCCAGTCGGCAGGGTCACGGCGAAGAAGATAGGGGAGATCAAACCGCTCCTGAACCCTTGGGTTCCTTGTAATGATGTTATTAGTTGAGTCGAGAATGGTCTTGAATGAACCTGCCATGCTAGCCGAGGTGATGATGTCGCACTGATCAATGAGTTCCTCCACCGCGTCATCGTTCAGACCGGGGCAAGAATAACGGGGTCGTTTCCGGCTTGTTCCCTCCATGGACAAGAGTCAGTGGACGGTTGCCACGGTACACGAAGAGGCGCCTGGGGAGCGAACGGTTGCCACAGAGGTCACACACTGATGACAAGGGCCAAGTGAACCGCATGCAATCCCATCGCACAACACACACGTCTTGTTAAGTTGAACCGTTTCTGTACTCTTGTGTCAACGCAAACAGTTCATCCTAGTGAACCGCATGCCGTATATCCCACACACCTTGATCTGGCTGACCGTTTCTTTTGTGTTGCCTAATCACAAACAGTTCATTCGAGTGAACCGTATGTTGTATATCGCACACACCTTCATCTGGCCGCCCGTTTCTTTTGTGTTGCCTAATCACAAACAGTTCATCCGAGTGAACCGTATGCTGTGTATCGCACACGTCTTCATCTGGCTGCCCGTTTCTTTTGTTCCACCTCATCGCAAACAGTTAATTGAACTGAACCGTATGCCCTTCATCGCACACACAACTAAAACCTGAACCGTGTTTGATGCATCGATCATCGCAAACGTTTTATACATTTCTGACGGTTTTCATACAACACCGTTTGTGATTATGGCATCGCACACAGTTTCTCGAAGGGTCTCTGATTGTAGTGTCACGTTAGCAGCATCCTGCAGTAGTGCAAGTTGGTTGCTCGCTCCATTGTTCCGGAGAACGGAGTCTTGGTCATTTTGCCCATGAGGCATGGTTCGCACGTGTCAAATGATTCATAATCTAGAGATTCCAAAAGTCCACCTGCATGGAGTTTCTTCATGCGTTCGACACCAATATGACCAAGGCGGCAGTGCCACAAGTATGTGGGACTATCAGTATCAACCTTACATCTTTTGGCATTCACACTATGAATATGTGTAACATCACGTTCGAGATTCAATAAAAATAAACCATTGACCAGCGGGGCATGACCATAAAACATATCTCTCATATAAATAGAACAACCATTATTCTCGGATTTAAATGAGTGGCCATCTCGCATCAAACGAGATCTAGATACAATGTTCATGCTCAAAGCTGGTACTAAATAACAATTATTGAGGTTTAAAACTAATCCTGCATATAGATGTAGAGGTAGCGTGCCGACGGCGATCACATTGACCTTGGAACCATTCCCGACGCGCATCGTCACCTCGTCCTTCGCCAGTCTCCGCTTATTCCGCAGCTCCTGTTTTGAGTTACAAATGTGAGCAACCGCACCGGTATAAAATACCCAGGAGCTACTACGAGCGCTGGTAAGGTACACATCAATAACATGTATATCATATATACCTTTGGTGTTGCCGGCCTTCTTATCCGCTAAGTACTTGGGGCAGTTCCGCTTCTAGTGACCATTTCCCTTGCAATAAAAACACTCAGTCTCAGGCTTGGGTCCATTCTTTGGCTTCTTTCCGGCAACTGACTTACCGGGCGCGGCAACTCCCTTGCCTTCCTTCATGAACTTCTTCTTACCCTTGCCTTTCTTGAAACCAGTGGTCTTATTCACCATCAACACTTGATGTTACTTTTTGATCTCCACCTCTGCTGATTTCAGCATTGAATATAACTTAGGAATGGACTTCTCCATCCCTTGCATATTGTAGTTCATCACAAAGCTCTGGTAGCTAGGTGGAAGCGACTGGAGGATTTTGTCCATGACCGAGTCATCTGGAAGGTTAACTCCCAACTGAGACAAGTGGTGGTGCAACCCAGACATTTTGAGTATATCTTCGCTGACAGAACTGTTTTCCTCCATCTTACAACTGTAGAACTTGTCGGAGACTTCATATCTCTCGACCCGGGCATGAGCTTGGAAAACCATTTTCAGCTCTTGGAACATCTCATATGCTCCGTGTTGCTCAAAACGCTTTTGGAGCCCCGATTCTAAGCTGTAAAGCATGACGCACTGAACCAGTGAGTAATCATCACTACGCGACTGCCCGACGTTCATAACATCTTGAGTTGCTGGGAAAATGGGTGCGTCACCTAGCGGTGCTTCAAGGACATATCCTTTCTTGGAATCCATGAGGATGATCCTCAAGTTACGGACCCAGTCCGTATAGTTGCTTCCATCGTCTTTCAGCTTGGTTTTCTCTAGGAACACGTTGAAGTTGAGGGCAGCATTTGCATGGGCCATTGGATCTACAAGATATATTGTAAAGACAATTTTTTAGACTAAGTTCATGATAATTAAGTTCATCAAATCAAATTATTTAATGAACTCCCACTCAGATAGACATCCCTCTAGTCATATAAGTGATACATGATCCCAATCGACTAGGCCGTGTCCGATCATCACGTGAGACGGACTAGTCATCAACGGTGAACATCTCCATGTTGATCGCATCTACTATACGACTCATGTTCGACCTTTCGGTCTCTCGTGTTCCGAGGCCATGTCTGTACATGCTAGGCTTGTCAAGTCAACCTAAGTGTTTCGCATGTGTAAATCTGGCTTACACCCGTTGTATGCGAACGTTAGAATCTATCACACCCGATCATTGCTACCTCTTGAGCATGCGTTGGTTTTCCCTTGAAGAGGAAAGGGTGATGCAGCAAAGTAGCGTACGTATTTCCCTCAGTTTTTGAGAACCAAGGTATCAATCCAGTAGGAGGTTACACGCAAGTCGCCTAGTACCTGCACAAACAAATAAGAACCTTGCAACCAACGCGATAAAGGGGTTGTCAATCCCTTCACGACCACTTGCAAAAGTGAGATCTCATAAAGATAATAAGATGAATATTGGTGGTATTTTTGTTGTATAGATTGAAAAGTCAAGATTGAAAAATAAACGGCGACAGAAATAGCTAGTTGACGGGAGATTAATATGATGGAAAATAGACCCGGGGGCCATAGGTTCACTAGTGGCTTCTCTCAAGATAGCAAATTCTACGTTGGGTGAACAAATTACTGTCGAGCAATTGATAGAAAAGCGCATAGTTATGAGAATATCTAGGCATGATCATGTATATAGGCATCACGTCCGTGTCAAGTAGACCGAAACGATTATGCATCTACTACTATTACTCCACACATCGACCGCTATCCAGCATGCATCTAGAGTATTAAGTTCATAAGAACAGAGTAACGCATTAGGCAAGATGACATGATGTAGAGGGATAAACTCAAGCAATATGATATAAACCCCATCTTTTTATCCTCGATGGCATCAATACCATACGTGTCGTTTCCCCTGCCATCACTGGGATCGAGCACCGCAAGATTGAACCCAAAGCTAAGCACTTCTCCCATTGCAAGAAAGATCAATCTAGTAGGCCAAACCAAACTGATAATTCGAAGAGACTTGCAAAGATATCAAATCATGCATATAAGAATTCAGAGAAGAATCATATATTGTTCATAGATAAACTTGATCATAAACCCACAATTCATCGGATCTCGACAAACACACCACAAAAAGTTATTACATCGAATAGATCTCCAAGAAGATCGAGGAGAACTTTGTATTGAGATCCAATGAGAGAGAAGAATCCATCTAGCTAATAACTATGGACCCGAAGGTCTGTAGTAAACTACTCACACATCATCAGAGAGGCTATGGTGTTGATGTAGAAGCCCCCCGTGATCGATTCCCCCACCGGCAGAGCACTGGAAAAGGCCCCAAGATGGGATCCCACGGGTACAGAAGGTCGCGGCGGTGGAAATAGGGTTTTGTGGTGCTCCTGGATGTTTTCGGGGTATATGAGTATATATAGGCGAAAGAAGTAGGTCGGTGGAGCCAGGAGGGGCCCACGAGGGTGGGGGCGCGCCCTCCTATCTCGTGGCCGCCTCGTTGCTTCCTTGACGTCCACTCCAAGTGTCCTGGATTGCGTTTGTTCCAAAAACTACTCTCCCGAAGGTTTCATTCCGTTTGGATTCCGTTTGATATTCCTTTTCTGCGAAACACTGAAATAGGCAAAAAACAACAATTTGCACTGGCCCTTTGGTTAGTAGGTTAGTCCCAAAAATAATATAAAAGTGTATAATAAAGCCCATTAAACATCCAAAACAGATAATATAATAGCATGGAACAATAAAAAATTATACATTCTTTGGAGACGTATCAAGCATCCCCAAGCTTAATTCCTGCTCGTCCTCGAGTAGGTAAATGATAAAAATAGAAATTTTGATGTGGAATGCTTCCTAACATAATTTTCTATGTAATTTGCTTTATTGTGGCATGAATATTCAGATCCGAAAGATTCAAGATAAAAGTTTAATATTGACATAATAATAATAATACTTCAAGCATACTAACTAAGCAATCATGTCTTCTCAAAATAACACGGCCAAAGAAAGTTCATCCCTACAAAATCATATAGTTTGGTCATGCTCCGTTTCCGTCACACAAGAATGCTCTCATCATGCACAACCCCGATGACAAGCCAAGCAATTGTTTCATACTTTAGTAATCTCAAACTTTTTCAACTTTCACGCAATACATGAGCGTGAGCCATGGATATAGCACTATGGGTGGAATAGAATATAATGATGGGGTTGTGTGAAGAAGACAAAAAAGGAGAAAGTCTCACATTGACGCGGCTAATCAACGGGCTAGGGAGATGCCCATCAATTGATGTCAATGCAAGGAGTAGGGATTGCCATGCAACGGATGCACTAGAGCTATAAATGTATGAAAGCTCAACAAAAGAAACTAAGTGGGTGTGCATCCAACTTGCTTGCTCACGAAGACCTAGGGCATTTGAGGGAGCCCATTGTTGGAATATTCAAGCCAAGTTCTATAATGAAAAAATCCCACTAGTATACGAAAGTGACAAAATAAGAGACTCTCTATCATCAAGATCATGGAGCTACTTTGAAGCACAAGTGTGGACAAGCATAGTAAAATTGTGCCTTTTATTTTTTTGGGCCTTTCTTTTTTTATTTGGCCTTTTTTCTTTTTTTTCTTTTTTTCGGGACAATGCTCTAATAATGATGATCATCACACTTCTATTTATTTACAACTCAAAGATTACAACTCGATACTAGAACAAAATATGACTCTACATGAATGCCTCCGGCGGTGTACCGGGATGGGCAATGAATCAAGGGTGACATGTATGATGAATTATGCATGGTGGCTTTGCCACAAATACGATGTCAACTACATGATCATGCAAGGCAATATGACAATGATGAAGCGTGTCATAATAAATGAAACGGTGGAAAGTTGCATGGCAATATATCTCGGAATGGCTATGGAAATGCCATAATAGGTAGGTATGGTGGCTGTTTTGAGGAAGATATAAGGAGGTTTATGTGTGATAGAGCGTATCATATCACTGGGTTTGGATGCACCGGCGAAGTTTGCACCAACTCTCAAGGTGAGAAAGGGAAATGCACGGTACCGAAGAGGCTAGCAATGATGGAAGGGTGAGAGTGCATATAATCCATGGACTCAACATTAGTCATAAAGAACTCACATACTTATTTAAAAAATCTACAAGCCATCAAAAACCAAGCAGTACGCGCATGCTCATAGGGGGATAGATTGGTAGGAAAAGACCATCGCTCGTGCCCGACCGCCACTCATAAGGATGACAATCAAAGAACACCTCATGTTTCAAATTTGTTACACAACGGTTACCATACGTGCATGCTACGGGACTTGCAAACTCTAACACAAGTATTTCTCAAATTCACAATTACTCAACTAGCACAACTTTAATATCACCATCTTCATATCTCAAAACAATCATCAAGTATCAAACTTCTCATAGTATTCAATGCACTCTATATGAATTTTTTTATTATACCCATCTTGGATGCCTATCATATTAGGACTAATTTTATAGCCAAAGCAAATTACCATGCTATTCTAAAGGACTCTCAAAATAATATAAGTGAAGCATGAGAGATCAATAATTTCTATAAAATAAAACCACCACCATGCTCTAAAAAGATATAAGTGAAGCACTAGAGCAAAATTATCTAGCTCAAAAGATATAAGTGAAGCACATAGAGTATTCTAATAAATTCCGATTCATGTGTGTCTCTCCAAAAAGTGTGTACAACAAGGATGATTGTGGTAAACTAAAAAGCAAAGACTCAAATCATACAAGATGCTCCAAGCAAAACACATATCATGTGGTAAATAAAAATATAGCCTCAAGTAAAGTTATTGATGGATGAAGACGAAAGAGGGGATGCCTTCCGGGGCATCCCCAAGCTTAGGCTTTTGGTTGTCCTTGAATTTTAGAGCATCTTCAGCCGCGCCCCCAGAAAGGCCTCCCCAGCCGATTTTTTCGCGCCGGCGCAGAAAAATTGGCCGAGTCGCGCCCCTAGGAGCCCGATTTTCGCCGGCCTGGGCCGAAATTAGCGCCGGCGGACCCAGGTCGAACCCGGTGCGCTGGGGCGCTCGGGGGCGCCGGGGCAAGCGGTTTTGGCGCGAAAGGGCCGCGGGCCCGCCGCGTCAGCGACACCGCACGTCGTCTTCCCCCAACGCCTTGGTTTCCCGTGGGGAATCAATGACAAGGCTGCCGCCGGTCAGCCTTACCATTGATTCCTCACGGGCGGCGCGTCACGGGGCGGCGCGCCGACGCCTCCCCTCCTTCGCACGCGTACACACGGGCGCGGCGCGGCTATATAAGCCGGTGGCCTCGCTCGCCTCTGGCCACACCAGCCCTGCCCTAGCCGCCGAGTTCTACCTTTCCCGAGCGCCACCGCCGAGCCCTCCCTCTCCCTCCCTCTCCCGTGAGCCACCGCCGAGCCCTCCCTCTCCCTCCCTCTCCCGATGGCCGAGCGTTTCACCGGAGGTGAGGCGGCGGCCAACGGCTTCAGCCGCCGCTCGCTCCGCGAACAGGAGTCTTGGCTCTTGTTCCAGGCGAACATCCCGGCGCCGCCGGACATGCGCGCCGGGCCGACGGGGTGGAGACTCAGCAACAGGGGAGTGCCCATTCCCCCGTTGCCCGACGCCGTGGCGAAACCCTCCTACTTCGCCGACGAGGTCGAGGTCGTGCTCGCCTCCCTCACCGACCCCCAGCTCGCCCTCCCCGAGTACGCCGCCGACAACCAAGCAGCGTGGACGGCATACTTCCAGCGCCGGCAGCAGCAGAGAATGGCATCCACCAACGGCGCGCCAGTGGTGGCCTGCCTGAAGAACAGCGAGGGACGCCACCTGTGGTGGGGTGTCCCTGTCCGCACCCTCGAGGGCGTTCTGACGTACCTCGAGGGCGGCAACGACCCGCTGTTGGCATACCCCCCGGCGAGGGCGGCCGCCACGGCCACGGCTCACCGCCGACGCGACGGGCAGTGGTTGCCCAGGAGGTTCGGCGCCTCCTCTTCTTCCTCCTCATCACGCTCTTCTTCGCACTCCTCCGGCTCTCCGGCGCAGCTCGGCGTCAAGGCCGAGCCCGTGGCGGAGACGCCTCTCGGCCGGCGCACTCGCAGCGCCGGCATCGTCATCAACGAGGGTGGCCGGCGCGCCTCCTCGTCGGCTCCTCCGTGCTTCGTCAAGCCCAAGACGGTGCCGGGACTCGCGCCGGTGAAGACGGAGCCGGGCCTCTCCGCGGCGAAGATGGAGCACGGCGACGACGTCGAGCTCGATGACGACACGGCCCTGGAATGGGCGCGCGGGGACTCCCTGAAGATGACGAGGGAGCGCCAGTGCGTCGCCCTGCGGCGATTCGCGCAGCACCGCCGGGGCCGCGACGAAGGAGGAGTCGTCGTCATCAAGGACAGTGACGACGACGACGCGCCGCCGCCACCAGTCCGCGTTGGCGACGCCAGTCAGGGGTCCACCAGGGACGGCCGCGTCAAGGAGGAGAGGCCCGACGACGACGACGGCGGCGAGGATGGCGGCGACGACGGTGACTACTCCGCGTTCAGCCAGTTTCTTTTTAAATTAGATATATTTTGTAATAAAAATCCGCGACTATTATGTAATATATGCCGAACTTTGCCGAAATTTGCTATATTTTTGCCTTTTTTGAACGCGCCTGGGGCGGGCGGCTGGGGACCAACTCGTCCCGAGGCCTATTTTTTGCGCCGGCTCACCCCCAGGCGGCGATTTTAGGCGCCCCCTGAGGGGCCAACGGCTGGAGATTCTCTTACCTTGGGGTGCCTTGGGCGTCCCCAAGCTTAGGCTCTTCCACTCCTTATTCCATAATCCATCAAATCTTTACCCAAAACTTGAAAACTTCACAACACAAAACTCAACAGAAAATCTCATGAGCTCCATTAGTGCAAGTAAACAAATCACCACAATAAAGTACTGTAATGAACTCATTCTTTATTTATATTGGTGTTAAACCTACTGTATTCCAACTTCTCTATGGTTCATACCCCCCGATACTAGCCATAGATTCATCAAAATAAGCAAACAACACACGAAAAACAGAATCTGTCAAAAACAGAACAGTCTGTAGTAATCTGTAACAAACGCAAACTTCTGTAACTCAGAACAATCTACAAAAATAGGACGACCTAGATAATTTGTTTATTGATCTACTGCATTTGGAATCAGTATTTTAGCACTTTCTGGTGATTTTTAACAATTGTTTTCGTGAGCAGAAAGTTTCTGACTTTTTCAGCAAGATCAAATAATTGTTATCCAAGAAGATCCTATAGGTTTAACTTGGCACAAACACTAATTACAACATAAAAACCAAATCTAACCAGAGGCTAGATGAATTATTTATTACTAAACAGGAACAAAAAGCAAGGAATCTTTCCCTAATAATAAAGCACGGATTGACTTTGTCGGGTTCACCGTCGTGACGGTTTTGTAGAATAGTCCCTGTAGTTTTTATTAATGAACCCGCACTTCATGGAGACACATGATCGAGCAGTTTCCGTTTCGTACGTCGGCCTCCAGCCGGTGGTATGTTCCTGTTATGGGCCGCTAAAATAAGTGTGGATCGGAATTTATTTTATGGGCCACTAAACCGAGTCCAGCCAACTGAATAGCAAACAATCACATCACAAGTCACAAGGAGGGTTCGGTGTCGCGACGGTTTTGTAGAATAGTCCCCATAGTTTTTATTAATGAACCCGCACTTCATGGAGACACAGGATCGAGCAGTTTCCGTTTCGTACGTCGGCCTCCAGCCGGTGGTATGTTCCTATTATGGGCCGCTAAAATAAGTGTGGATCGGAGTTTATTTTATGGGCCACTAAACCGAAGAGTCCAGCCAACTGAACTAGCAAACAATCACATCACAAGTCACAAGGAGGGTTCGGTGGCTAATTAAATAGTACCACCTTGATTTTTTGTACTAAATTGTATCAACTTAAATATGTTTGCGAGTTGCCTGAGATATCAGCATGCTTCCTCACGGACAGAGAAACAAGAGAAAAATCAGGGAACATACGCCCATGCTGATTGGGATGCAAATAAATGGATTTGTGGGCAGGTATACTTGATTGGCCGGAATCCTCGGAAACAGAGGGGCAAATAGCGAGGGAAGGAGGCGCGGCTGGCACAATGGAGGGACTCACTGGCGGGCGAGGCAAGGACGCGCGGCTGGCACACGAGGAGCTCCTACGGTAGGTGCGGGTTGGAAGAAAGAGGGCAGGGCTACGAGGTTAAGCAAGCAGGTCGGGGTGCTCGCAGTGACCGAGAGGCGGCAGGCAAGGCATGCCGTGGGTGTGAGATCCTTGCCGGCGGTGGGGCAGGCCGTGGACGCATGGCTCGGCTGCACCTCCTGCGGTGGGTGACGGCGCAAGGGGAGGGGGTCGGGGAGGAGGCAGAGAGAAATCGGGATCGAGCTCAGGGGCGACTAGGGTTAAGGAGGTTGGCTGGGCCTTGGGCGAAAAGGCCGACTGGGCTGGGAGGAGGAAAAGAAAGGTGGGCTGGCCTTGATTTAAAAAATAGAAGGGGGTTTTCTTCTATTTTTTGAAAAACATATTTATTTGGAGGCCAATAATAATTGAGTTGAAAGTTTTCATGTGGCCTCCTTGAATTTGGCATGGAATTAAATATTTAGAAACAAAGGGATTTAATTTGCAAGTGTCTTTAAGGGTAATTTCCAAATAATGAAATAATTTATTTGAGCTCTCTAATAATGTTGGCAAGATATGTTGTATGGGTTATAAAGAGAACCACCATGTGAATTCCCTCATTTTAAATAGATCAAATATCTATGCAATTTCATTTTTTGGAATATCATTTAATTAAATGTGAGTGTGAACTGCGTGATAGCATGTTAAAGTATTTAATCCAGAATTCGTGGTATATGCACTTCATCAATTTTCTAAATATGTACGATGAGGGTGAAGTAAGGTAAGTGCTTCTTACCACCAACGATTCAGATATAATGCACTCCCAGGAACTACGCTCCCCTGTTTCAGTTTGTTGAGCCTATCTCATTATATTTTTTGTTTGTAAGTCCTACTTTTATTTCTTTCCCTCATATGTTTACATTATGTGAAACATTCAATTCTTGCATGCAGTGATTAAATAGAACTCACCATGTAACATTTCTACTCATTCAGTGTGTCACGACATGCATCCACCGCAATTAATGGAGATTAAAGCATGATATGCATTTCTCCTACATATCAGCATGCGCCTCCCAGCCTCCAGGGATGTTGTCATGCCGCGTTCATGGGCGTTTTAGTGGAAACATCAATTTTCCCCCATAGCAACGCACGGGCATATGTGCTTGTAAAAAAAATTGGGTTGCTTCCCAACAAGCGCTATCGTTTAACGCCCCTAGCTAGGCATAAAAACGAGAATAGATCTAGGTATCATCATCTTTGGTATGCAATCCATAAGTGGCTCTCATAATAGATTCATAAGGTAATTTAATTTTCTTCCTAGAAAGTGTTCCATGCCTTTCCTTAATGGAAATTGGAATCTAATATTCCCTTCCTTCATATCAATAATTGCACCAATCGTTCTAAGGAAAGGTCTACCAAGAATAATTGGACATGTAGGAGTGCAATCTATATCAAGAACAATGAAATCTACAGGCAGATAATTCCTATTTGCAACAATAAGAACATCATTAATCCTTCCCATAGGTTTCTTAATGGTGGAATCCGCAAGATGCAAATTTAGAGAACAATCATCAAATTTGCGGAAACCTAATACATCACACAAAGTTTTTGGAATCGTGGAAACACTAGCACCCAAATCACACAAAGCATATCATTCATGATCTTTAATTTTAATTTTAATAGTAGGTTCCCACTCATCATAAAGTTTTCTAGGGATAGAAACTTCTAATTCAATCTTTTCTTCATAAGATTGCATTAAAGCATCAACGATATGTTTAGTAAAAGCTTTATTTTGACTATAAGCATGAGGAGAATTTAGCACGGATTGTAACAAGGAAATACAATCTATCAAAGAGCAATTATCATAATTGAATTCCTTGAAATCCAAAATAGTGGGTTCATTGCTATCTCAAGTTTTGACCTCTTCAATCCCACTTTTACCAATTTTTGCATCAAGATCTAAAAACTCCGAATCATTGGGACCCTTTTAATGAAAGTTGACTCATCTCCAGTCCCATCATTATCAAGATTCATATTGGAAAACAAAGATTTAATAGGAGATACATCAATCACTTTTAGATCGTCATCATTATTAATGTCTCGATCTTCCGGTTTAGCGGCCATCTTATTGACTAAGGTGGCCTGCTTGTCCGAAATTTGACCTACCAAATTTTCGAGCTGAGCAAACGGAGATTTCAAACCATAAAATTCCTTAGACATATCATCAAGCTCCTTATTCATGTACTCCATAAAACTTTTTTGTTCTTTAAGCTCGCTTCTTAAGAAATTATTATGCTCGAACTGCAAAGACATAAAGCTTCTAACGTTGTTTTCAATCTCTTCCAACCTTCTAAGGTGAGGATCAACGCTTTTTGGTAAGGCCATCAGGGCAAACAGACACATAAACACTCAAGAACACGAGAAGCAAGCGAAAAGAGGCGAACGGAAAAAGGGCGATAAAGCGGCAAGGGTGAAGTGGGGGAGAGGAAAACGAGAGGCAAATGGCAAATAATGTAATGCGAGGGATAGGAGTTTGTGATGGGTACTTGGTATGTCTTGACTTGTGCGTAAATCTCCCCGGCAACGGCGCCAGAAATGGCTCGTTGTCGGGAGATCAAATCTTGACTTGACTTGGTGTACACCTCCCCGGCAACGGCGCCAGAAATCCTTCTTGCTACCTCTTGAGCATGCGTTGGTTTTCACTTGAAGAGGAAAGGGTGATGCAACAAAGTAGCGTAAGTATTTCCCTCAGTTTTTGAGAACCAAGGTATCAATCCAGTAGGAGGTTACACGCAAGTCGCCTAGTACCTGCACAAACAAATAAGAACCTTGCAACCAACGAGATAAAGGGGTTGTTAATCCCTTCACGACCACTTGCAAAAGTGAGATCTGATAAAGATAATAAGATAAATATTTTTGGTATTTTTGTTGTATAGATTGAAAAGCAAAGATTGCAAAATAAACGGCGACAGAAATAGCTAGTTGACGGGAGATTAATATGATGGAAAATAGACCCGGGGGCCATAGGCTTCACTAGTGGCTTCTCTCAAGATAGCAAATTCTACGGTGGGTGAACAAATTACTGTCGAGCAATTGATAGAAAAGCGCATAGTTATGAGAATATCTAGGCATGATCATGTATATAGGCATCACGTCCGTGTCAAGTAGACCGAAACAATTCTGCATCTACTACTATTACTCCACACATCGACCGCTACCAGCATGCATCTAGAGTATTAAGTTCATAAGAACAGAGTAACGCATTAGGCAAGATGACATGATGTAGAGGGATAAACTCAAGCAATATGATATAAACCCCATTTTTATCCTCGATGGCAACAATACAATATGTGTCGTTTCCCCTACTGTCACTAGGATCGAGCACCGCAAGATTGAACCCAAAGCTAAGCACTTCTCCCATTGCAAGAAAGATCAATCTATTAGGCCAAACCAAACTGATAATTCAAAGAGACTTGCAAAGATATCAAATCATGCATATAAGAATTCAGAGAAGAACCAAATATTGTTCATAGTTAAACTTGATCATAAACCTACAATTGATCGAATCTCGACAAACACACCGCAAAAAGTTATTACATCGAATAGATCTCCAAGAAGATCGAGGAGAACTTTGTATTGAGATCCAAAGAGAGAGAAGAAGCCATCTAGCTAATAACTATGGACCCGAAGGTCTGTGGTAAACTATTCACACATCATCGGAGAGGCTATGGTGTTGATGTAGACGCCCTCCGTGATCGATTCCCCCACCAACAGAGTGCCGGAAAAGGCCCCAAGATGGGATCTCACGGGTACAGAAGGTTGCGGCGGTGGAAATAGGGTTTCGTGGTGCTCCTTGATGTTTCGGGGTATATGAGTATATATACGTGAAAGAAGTAGGTCGGTGGAGCCACGAGGGGCCCACGAGGGTGGGGGCACGCCTACCCCCCTGGGCACACCCTCCTACCTCGTGGCCGCCTCGTTGCTTCCTTGACGTCCACTCCAAGTCTCCTGGATTGCGTTTGTTCCAAAAACGACTCTCCCGAAGGTTTCATTCCATTTGGATTCTGTTTGATATTCCTTTTCTGTGAAACACTGAAATAGGCAAAAAACAACAATTTGCACTGGGCCTTTGGTTACTAGGTTAGTCCCAAAAATAATATAAAAGTGTATAATAAAGCCCATTAAACATCCAAAACACATAATATAATAGCATGGAACAATAAAAAATTATAGATACGTTGGAGACGTATCAATCATCACGTGGTGCTTCGAAACAACGAACCTTCGCAACGGTGCACACATTGGGGGAACACATTTCTTGAAATTTTAGTGAGGGATCATCTTATTTATGCTACTGTCGTTCTAAGCAAATAATATGTAAACATGATAAGCATCACATGCAAATCATAAAGTGACATGATATGGCCAATATCATCTTGCGCTTTTGATCTCCATCTTCGAGGCGCGGCATGATCACCATCGTCACCGGCATGACACCATGATCTCCATCATCGTGTCTTCATGAAGTTGTCTCACCAACTATTACTTCTACCACTATGGCTAACGATAGCAATAAAGTAAAATAATTACATGGCGTTTATATTGACTCGCAGGTCATACAATAAATTAAGACAACTCCTATGGCTCCTGCCGGTTGTCATACTCATCGACATGCAAGCCGTGATTCCTATTACAAGAACATGATCAATCTCATATATCACATATATAATTCATCACATCCTTTTGGCCATATCACATCACATAGCATACCCTGCAAAAACAAGTTAGACGTCCTCTAATTGTTGTTGCATGTTTTACGTGGCTGCTATGGGTTTCTAGCAAGAACGTTTCTTACCTACGCAAAAGCCACAACGGTGATATACCAATTGCTATTTACCCTTCATAAGGACCCTCTTCATCGAATCTGATCCGACTGAAGTGGGAGAGACAGACACCCGCTAGCCACCTTATGCAACAAGTGCATGTTAGTCGGTGGAACCGGTCTCACGTAAGCGTACGTGTAAGGTCGGTCCGGGCCGCTTCATCCCACAATGCCGCCGAATCAAGATAGGACTAGTAACGGTAAGCAAATTGACCAAATCATTTCCCACAACTACTTGTGTTCTACTCGTGCATAGAATCTATGCATAGACCTAGCTCATGATACCACTGTTGGGGAACGTAGTAATAATTCAAAATTTTCCTACGTGTCACCAAGATCAATCTAGGAGATGCTAGCAACGAGAGAGAGGGAGTAAATCTTCATACCCTTGAAGATCGCTAAGCAGAAGTGTTACAAGAACGCGGTTGCTGGAGTCGTACTCGCGGCGATTCAAATCGCAAAAGATCCGATCTAGCACCGAACGGACGGCGCCTCTGCGTCAACACACGTACAGCCCGGGGACGTCTCCTCCTTCTTGATCCAGCAAGGGGGAAGGAGAATTTGAGGGAGAACTCCAGCAGCATGACGGCATGGTGGCGATGGAGCTGGTGGTTCTCCAGCAGAGCTTCGCTAAGCACTACGGAGGATGAAGAGGTGTAGGAAAGGGAAGGGCTGCGCCAGGGGAAGAGGTGCGGCTTCCCTCACTCTCCCTCACTATATATAGGGGAAGGGAGGAGGGGTGGGCGCCCCTAGGGTTTGCCCTAGGAGGCGGCGGCCAAGGCAGATTGGATCTCCCTAGGGAAACCCTAGGGAGACTTGCCCCACAAGCCAAGCCAGGTGGAGGCTTGCCTCCCAAGTCAGGTGGAGGCGCCACGCCTCCCCAAGCAATGTGGGAAAGGGTGTGGGGGCGCACAGCCCCTTACTGGGCTAGTTTGCCCCCTCCCCTTGGCCCATGAGGCCTTGCAACACTTGTCGGGGCCCCCGAAACACTTTCGGTCATGCCGGCCATAGCCCGGTACCCCCGGAGCACTTCCGGACTCCAATACCCTTCGTCCAATATATCGATCTTCACCTTCGGACCACTCCGGAGTTCCTCGTCACTTCCGGGATCTCATCTGGGACTCCGAACAACCTTCGGTAAGCACATACAATTCCCATTAGAACTCTAGCGTCACCGAACCTTAAGTGTGTAGACCCTACGGGTTCGGGAACCATTCAGACATGACCGAGACACCTCTTCGGCCAATAACCAATAGCAGGATCTAGATACCCATATTGGCTCCCACATGTTCCACGATGATCTCATCGGATGAACCACGGTGTCGGGGATTCAATCAATTCCGCATACAATTCCCTTTGTCCATCGGTATGTTACTTGCCCGAGATTCGATCGTCTGTATCCCTATACCTTGTTCAATCTCGTTACCGGCAAGTCTCTTTACTCGTTCCGTAACACATGATCCCATGACTAACTCCTTAGTCACATTGAGCTCATTATGATGATGCATTACCGAGTGGGCCCAGAGATACCTCTCCGTCATACGGAGTGACAAATCCCAGTCTTGATTCGTGCCAACCCAACAGACACTTCCGGAGATACCTGTAGTGCACCTTTATAGTCACCCAGTTACGTTGTGACGTTTGATACACCCAAAGCATTCCTATGGTATCCGGGAGTTGCACAATCTCATATTCTAAGGAAATGATACTTGACATTAGAAAAGCTCTAGCAAACGAACTACACGATCTTGTGCTATGCTTAGGATTGGGTCTTGTCCATCACATCATTCTACTAAGGATGTGATCCCGTCATCAACGACATCCAATGTCCATGGTCAGGAAACCATAACCATCTATTGATCAACGAGCTAGTCAACTAGAGGCCCACTAGGGACATGTTATGGTCTATATATTCACACATGTATTATGGTTTCCGGTTAATACAATTATAGCATGAACAATAGACAATTATCATAAACAAGAAAATATAATAATGACCATTTTATTATTGCCTCTAGGGCATATTTCCAACACCCACCACCAACAAGCACACTCCACGGCTAGTCCGAAACAACGGGTACCGTCCGACTAACAACAGTCCTGGGGGAGTTTTGTTTGCAATTATATTTTGATTTGATTTGAGCATGGGACTGGGCATCCCGGTTACCAGCCATTTTCTCGTGAATGATGAGCGGAGTCCACTCATCATGAGAATAACCCACCTAGCATGGAAGATACTGACAACCCCCAATCGCCACATGAGCGATTCGGGCATACAAAACATATTATCATTTGAAGGTTTAGAGTTTGGCACATGCAAATTTACTGGAACAACGCATATAGGTAGGTATGGTGGACTCATATGGAACAACTTTGGGTTTATGGAAGTGGATGCACAAGCAGTATTCTCGCTTAGTACAAGTCAAGGCTAGCAAAATACTGGGGAGCGACCAACTAGAGAGCGACAACAGTCATAAACATGCATTAAGATTAACCAACATTGAGTGCAAGCATGAGTAGGATATAAATCACCATGAACATAAATATCGTGGAGGCTATGTTGATTTTGTTTTAACTACATGTGTGAACATGTGCCAAGTCAAGCCACTCGAATCATTCAAAGGAGGATACCATCCTATCATACTACATCACAACCATTTTAAAAGCATGTTGGCACGTAAGGTAAACCATTATAAAATCCTAGCTAATTAAGCATGGCACGAGTAACTATAATCTCTAATTGTCATTGCAAACATGTTTCATTCATAATGAGCTGAATCAAGAACGATGAACTAATCATATTTACAAAAATAAGATAGGTCGAGTTCATACCAGCTTTTCGTCATCTCAATCATTTCATCATATATCGTCATCATTGCCTTTCACTTGCACGACCGAACGGTGTGGATAATAATAATAGTGCAGGTGCATTGGACTAAGCTGGAATCTGCAAACATTTATTCAAAGGGGAAGACAAGCTAATATGGGCTCTTTGTTAGATCAACAATAATGCATATGAGAGCCACTCAACATTTTCATCATGGTCTTCTCCTCTCGACCCCCAAAGAAAAGAAAAGAATTTCAAAGAAACACACTGAAATATTTTTGGAGTTTTTGTTTTTCTAAAGGAAGGTAAAACAAGAATGAGAAAAACTATTTGCACGGGAAAGCTCCCAACAAGCAAAAGAAGAACGAGAAATCTTTTTGGGTTTTCTTTTAATACTACTACTAAGTGAACATGGAAAGTAAACTAAACTACAACTAATTTTTTTGTTTTTTCTTAAGGTTTAACCAACACACAAGAAGAAAACGAGAAAAAGAAATAAACTAACATGGATAATACAATGAAAAAGTATGAACACCGACAACTGGAATCAGTGTGTGAACATGAATGTAATGTCGGTGAGAAATACTTACTCCCCCAAGCTTAGGCTTTTGGCCTAAGTTGGTCTAGGGCCACGACTGGCCCGGATGATATCTGAAATCGTAGTTGGGGCTGTACTGTGCAGCAGCAGCTACCGCTTGGCGAGCCGCTTCTTGGAGACGAGCGGCCTCCGTCTCCCTCTCATACTCGTTTGCCTCTTCTCTGGTTATAAAATATCTCCCTTTTGCTTGAAAGTTAAAGAATAAAGGGGTAGGAAGGGTAACATTGATGGTACACCGTCTCTCAAAGATTAGTCGGTACTCGAGGGACTATTCGTTCCTCTCAAGAAACTGATAGCGCACCAAAGCATTATAATCAAGAAAAGCGGGTGGCAACTCTATGTCATTCCCCCTTCTGGTACTCCAAGATAATTAGCTAAATGAGTTGCATAAATCCCACCAAATAAATCTCCATCTTTAGGATGAAGGTGTAACCTCCTAGCAATAATAGCCCCTAGATTATATCGCTTATCACCCAACACTGCACACTTGAGGACACTAAGATCCAATGCACAAAGGTGGCTATGATCATGTTTACCATTAATGCATCTATCTATAAAGAGAGAAAAATAATGTATGGCAGGGAAATGAATGCTCCCCATGGAGGCTTGTGTGATATTTCTAGTTTCTCCCACAGTGATGCTAGCAAGGAAATCATTGTATTCAGATTGTGAGGCTCACTATGAATGCCCCACTGTGGGATTTTGCAAGCAGTATTAAAATCTTCAAGGTCCACGGTATATGATTCATCATAAAGATCAAATAAAACAGTATGGGTATTGCGCTTAGATGAAAATTCAAACCTCCGCACAAAGGAATCGGTGAGGTGATAGTATTGTCGGCACTTGTCTGGCACGAAGTCCTCAAGGCCGACAATTTGTATGTATGCATAAAACTCATTTTTGAAACCTGCATGGACCATGAATTCATCTGACGGCCATTCACAAGGCCGCACTTGAGCTTCCCTTGGTGGCTCAAGGTCCGGCTCACGTATCGCAATCCTCGGTGCTTGCTTCCTCGAAGAACCACCTTGGTACATCTCCTAGACATGTTTCTTCCTCTGAAAAATTTCTGAAATTTTTAGTGACTCAAAATAAAAGTGAACCAAACTCAACAAAATTGATAGGAACTACTCCTGCAAAGTGTCTAGAGGCTATATCATGCATGAAAAGTACTTTGGACCATATAAATTTGACATGCAAGCTCAAGAACAAGGTCACCACAGTAGCAAAAATTTGCAATAAATAAAGCACTAGAACAAAACTAATTGGACCGTTGGAGGAGTCACATACCGAAGAACAATCCCCCAAAGCAATTTTGTGAATGGAGATTTGAGCAAGGAGATAAAAAATGGCAGCAAAATGAGCAAGAACACGGATTTGACCTACAGGATGATTTTTTTGGAGGAAGACGAAGTGGATGGGTGCTGGAATAAGTGGAGGGGACCCACGTGGGACCCACGAGACAGAGGGCGCGCCCAGGGGGTAGGGCGCGCCCTCCACCCTTGTGGACAGGTGGTGGGTCCCCCTGGTGCATGTTCGGTGCCAGAAATTCTCAAATATTCTATAAAAAATCATACTAAATTTTCAGGGCATTTGGAGAACTTTTATTTTCGGGACATTTTTTATTGCACGGATAATTCAGAAAACAGACAGAAAATACTAATTTTGCTTTATTTAATCTAAATAACAGAAAGTAAAAGGTGGGTATAGAAAGTTGTGCCTTCTAAATTCATCCATCTCATGCTCATCAAAAGGAATCCATTAACAAGGTTGATCAAGTCTTATTAACAAACTTGTTTGAATAACATGAAACCGGAGAATTTTCGAATAACACTAGGTTACCTCAACGGGGATATGCATGTCCCCTACAATAAGAATATCATATTTCTTTTTGACAGTAGGAAGAGGGAATTCAAAACCTCCAATAGTAATAGTTGAAATTTTTCCAATAGAATTGATACTATGAACTTGAGGTTGTTTCTTCAGAAAGTGTACCGTATGCCCATTACCATTAACATGAAAAGTGACATTGCCTTTGTTGCAATCAATAACAGCCCCTGCGGTATTAAAAATAATCTACCAAGGATGATCGACATACTGTCGTCCTCGGGAATATCAAGAATACACTACAAAAAAGACACATCCGTGACATTTTGGGCCGAACGAAATTTTTCTGTCATACTTATGACACTTCTATGACAATAATTGTGACAAAACACGGTATCATCATAGATGTGGTGGGGTCCTACTTCTATGACAAAAAATCATGACAGAAAATGGGCTTTTCGTCCTGGGCGGGCCAGAGACGCAGCTGCATGACATTCTTTGGGCCGTCCATGACGGAATAAAACCGTGGTAGAAGCGAGGGCGAGGAAAATATCGGGGTGTTCCCGGTTACGGTTGGTGGTCGGGGCCGAGCGATGCACGTTTCTCTCGTACATGCACGCGCGTGGGTGCGAGGCGTTGGGCTCTAACTGAACCCGAGCGAGGCGTTGGGCTCTAACTGAACCCGAGCGATTGCACTGCAGGCTACCCGTTACTGAACTCGAGCGATCGATCGATGGCTGTTAACTGAACCCGATCGAGTGATTCCTTCGCTACTACTGCTAACTGAAGCCGATCGATGCTGCCTCTGGATGAACAGTGAGCGTTGCTGGGGGGGGGGGTTGGATGAATAGTTCCCGGTGGGGGTGGATGAACAGGACCCCGTGGTGTTGCCTCTGGATGAACAGGACCTCGATCGATCGAGCCGGTTGGGGCTGGATGAACAGGACCCCGTGGAGGGCTGGATGAACAGGAGCACCCCATGGAGGGCAGGATGAACAGTAGACGGTGGAGGGCAGGATGAACAGTAGCCCGTGGTGGGGTAGTTGAACAGGAGCCCGTGGAGAGGGCTGGTTGAACAGTAGCCGGTGGAGTAGCGCGCGGTGGAGGCTGGATGAACAGGAGCCCGTGGATGAACAGTCGCAGGTGGATGTTGGAGGAGGTCGACGATGGATGAACAGTAGCCCGTGGAGGCGGGAGGGGGTCGACGGTGGAGATGAACAGTATCCCGTGGAGTCCCGTTTTGCGGTACGCCACACCCCTCCCGATGAACAGGACTTCCGTTTCGACCGTAGCGCTCCAACACAAGTCCGTTTCCTCCGTTTTGCGGTACGCCACACCCCTCCAGATCAACAGGACCCCCGATTCGAACGTAGGAGGTCCGTTCCCTCCGTTTTGCGGTACGCCAGACCCCTCCCGATGAACAGGATCCCATTTCGAATGTGGCCGGTCGAACACAAGGCCGTTTCCTCCGTTCTGCGGTACACCCGGCCTCGTTTCCATCGGCTGTTCCGTCCAAGCCGGTTGGCTCCCAGTGTTCCGTTGCCTCCCGATGAACACGACGCATTCTGTTGCCTCCCCATGAACACGACGACGACGGAGTTTCTCCGTTCCGACCCAGCCATGTACACGAGCCCTGGCCGTACGTACGCGCGAGTAGGCGTTCGAGACCCCGCCCGTATGTACATACGTGGCCGTATTTACTTTCTTGCACCCTGGCCGCTGTAAGTACGTGTACATGCTACGTGCGCGCCTCTACTACGACACGTGCGCGCCTCTACATCGACCAGTATGTACGTACACGTTCGCGACCGGAATGACAACGCTACGTACGCTTCGACCAGGTGGGTCCCGACTGTCATGCACTTCCTTGCGTGCGAAGATGTAGATGGTGGGTCCCAGCAGTCAGGGGGGCGAATCATTTTTTTTGCCCGGACGCACTTCCTTGCGTGCGAAGATGTCGCTGGTAGGTCCCAGCAGTCAAGGGGGAAACGTTTTTTCGCGAAATACGGTTGCCCGTCCGGTGCGTTCCTGCTGTCAGGTGGAGGAATCATTATTTTCCGCATAATAAGGAGGCACTTCCTTGCTGCGGCCGTGGACCCAGCTGTTAGCCTCTCCATGTACAGTCCACGTCCGATGGATGCCGTTCCTTGACCACGTTGACCACGCCGCGCCGAGAGCACCAGGGCGGTGGACGACGGCGAGCCCTAGGAAGGGGACGACGTGGTGCTGGGGAAGACGCGGCAGTGGATGCCCACGCGTAGAGGAGTATGAGGGTTCACTGGTTCGCTGCGGTGTGAGGCTTCCGTCGCCGCAGAATAATAGGGGGTGTGGGTGAGTAGAGGGATGGCCTGGCCAGTGGTGGGAGTAGTAGGGGGCGGTGAGGCCTCCGCGGCATCGCAGCCGGCCACGGGAGGCAGGAGCACGAGGCACGACCGGCGCTGCTTTGGGCGGCTGGAGCAAGAAGACCAGAGGTTGAAGAAGCACTACGGCCGTTGGATGGACATCGTACGATCACTGGAGCTAGAATCGTTCATATTGACTAAGTTGACAAAGCCCTCCGTCCCCGTTAACTTAGTTGGCCCACAAGTCAGCCTCCCACTATTGTGGGTCCCAACTAGCAGGGGGTATTCATTTTTGTGTGCGTAATAAGGAGGCACTTCCTTGCGTGCGAAGATATAGCTGGTGGGTCCGACCTGTCAGCGGTGGGAACGTTTTTCGTGAAATACAGAGGCCCTTCCGGTGGGTCCCAGCTGTCAGGTGGAGGAATCATTATTTTGCGCGTAATAAGGAGGCATTTCCTTGCGTGCGGCCGTGGACCCAGCTGTCAGCCTCTCCACGCACAGTCTACTTCCGATGGTGTCGTTCGTTGACCATGTTGACCACTCCGCGCCGAGCGCATCCAAGGTGGTGGACGACGGCGAGGCCCCGGACAGCAACGAGCCGGAGATGGGAAGACGCGGGAGTAGAGTCGCAGACGGAGAGGTGTACGAGGGTTAACTGGTTCTGGTGCGGTGTGGTTCGGCAGTCGGTGGAGAAGAACAGGAGGTGTGGAGGGTGGAGGGATGGCCTGGCCAACGGTGGAGTAGCAGGAGGCGGGAGCAGGTGGTCCCGACGGCGCTGGAGGAAGAAGACGAGAGATTGAAGATGGATGCCGGTCGTTGGATGTAAATCCAATGGCTAACGATGTCAGAATCATTTGTTGACTAAGTTGACAACGACTTGCATTGGCTTCGACCTATTGGCCCACATTTCAGCCTCCAAAAATGTGGCACGTATTCAACCCATTTTTTCAGAATTACAGTCTTTTTTTTGCGGGGTAGAATTTACAGTCCATTTGATCTTCTTTTTTGAATTACAGTCCATTAGCTGGGCTGGGTGAACAAATAATGTAGCGTCCATGCGGCCCATTTATGTTTTTCCTAAAAAATTACAGGCCATTTGCACTTTCTCGAAATACACGATTTTGCTGGGCTTATTCTAATTATAATGTTGGGGTGGGCGCAACAATGTTATCAAAAAATAAACAGGGGCTGAGCATTTTGTTATATATATATATATATAATAATAAGTGATTTATTATTACATTGGTCCTTAAATCTTACCAAGCTTTTGTACACAATCACCAGGATTTTCGTTGCCAAAAAAATCCAGGATTTTATTGTTAAGAAATTATTTTTATAAGTTAATAAGATGTGGGATATTGTTTTCTTACATATGTAAGTATCTGTTAAATATATGATGACAATAACAATAATATATAATAACATATAAAATAATTTAAATATATATAATATAGTTAGAAGGGAAACATAAGTTGGACCAGGCGTTCCTATTCTTATATAGAAAAATAGAACAGACCTCTGCGTTTTCTTCAAAAAAATACATAAATTGGGCTGCCGATGTTTCAGGAAAAATAAAACCTCGGATGGGAGGTCCATAGGCCGGTCGATACATGACGGCCCTCAAGAAAATACAAACAGGCCTATGGACCTCCCATCCGAGGTCGTGGGCTGCGCATGTTAAAAAAGAAAGCCTAGACGGGGCAGCCCAAAACCCAGCTGATACTTGCTGCCCCAGTGATAATAAATGATACCTGCCAGCTCCCCGGCTTCGTTGTGAATTTATCTCCTATAGTAACTACGTTGAAGCACCTAAAAAATGTAACTATGTTGACAAACCCGTGGGCCCCAACGTCAGTATAGCATTAGGAGGAAGTATTTTTTCGATGAGGCACTTGCTTGCGTACGGCCATAGACCTGGTGGGTCCCGACTGTCCGCCTCTCCACGTACAGTCCTCTCCAGATTCCTCTCGTTTGTTCAGCATGTTCACAACGGCAGACAGCGGCGTCGCGGCGAGCGCACAAAGGCGCAGGAGGAGATCCGACCACCTGAGGAAGTGCCTTATTAGTAACGAAACAACTGAACTAGCCTAGTGGCCGAGTGACACTACCCGACAGCTGTTCCGCCCGGGTTCGATTCCACCTGTGCAGAGAAAATATCTTCAAATTTTTTGCCTCTGCCTTTATTGACATCTGGGTCCCAATTGTCATCTACGCACACCACGTCCAACACTTGCCAAAACTTCGTCCCTCGTTTTCTCTGTTTTTCGCACACTCGACATTGTGTGGGCATCTTGAAAATAGCATATCTTTTTGACTGTGCATCATATGAAGATGTGCTATGCATGAATGTTGATCAGCATGATGTTAACTGGCTGGTAGTTCCAGTTTTGACCATGAATAAAACTTCCAGCATGATTTTAACACTGTTTGAAAAGGCCGTGTTAATATAAATGCTCTGCCTCTGAAAGTTGCAGTTTCTTATCTGAAACTGAACTTGGAGTTTCTTATCTGAAACTGAAACTTGCAGTTTCTTCTCTGAGAATCACATTGTCTACACTTTTATACTCCTATGAAACTACATTTTTTAAGTGCTAAAAATAGATCTCTAGAATTCATAAAATACTTCATATGCTCAATACTGCAAATCTGAAATTCAAAAGGCATTCATATCTGAAAGTACTCTCAAAATACACAACACAAAACACAATTCACAACCTGCAAATACTAACAACCCTAAGCTCCTCCTGACAATTCACAACCTGCCCGACTATTGGTCTGGGGGGGGGGGGCAATCCCTCCTATTCCTCGGCGGCAGACTATGTGAACGGCGAGGGAGAGGATGGCGGGGAAGCGTCGTCTGGCCAACTGTGTTTCTCCTCTTGCAGTTGGGTTCGGTTGACGAAGACTCCACCTGCTCGCTCTGGCACGACACCCTCACAAACGGCACCCTGTAGATGCTCGATCTTCAATCTCTGGTGGATGCTCCATCTGGGATTGATACTCCCACCACGCTCCCTCATGACCGGATTCGGTGAATCTGTTTGGTTCATGGCCCAGAGGAGCAGCTCTATGTACTCCCGCGCGACTCCCTCCGGGAGTATCACCGCCTTTTCGCTCTGTTGCAGATATTTGGCCATGGATGTTGCCATCGCCGCTAGTTGGTCCTTGTTGTCAAACCAAGACTGTATCTCCAACATCCTAGCTAGCTTCACAGGGTCGCCGACTGCGATCCTCATGTACCGATTGTACTCCTCCATTGATCTACTTCTCCACAGCACCTTCACTCGTCGGCGGTGGTTTTTTAATGGAAGAGGAGAGGAGCAACGCTGGTTTTGGTTTAGAACGGGAGAGGAGCGATGCTGGTTTTGGATTGGAACAGGAGAGGAGGGGCGGTGGTTTTGAAATGGAAGAGGAGAGGAGCGGTGCTGGATTTAGATTGGAACAGGAGAGGAGCGGCGGTGGTTTAAGAGGAGAAGAGCGAAGAGCGGCGCTGGTCTTGGAAGTATTTTTTTGTTTTGCGTATTTTGGGTCAAAGTTTGACCACGTACTGTATTTGACAAGCAAAATGTGAATGCATGTCACCAAAAATTGTATCGTTTGGTTCGTATCTGAATGTACTTTCAAATTATATTATTTTTGCAACGTATAACATATATTTTATTTGCGAAAATCATAGTCAATTATGACCCAGAATAAAAGGGAGACTAGTTAATGTGGGGTCGCTTTCTTAATTGAAGGGTAAATTGATTTTGATTTGATCCAGTCACAGCGCGCCGACCCTCTCGTCCAATCCTAAATCGCTGCCGCACGCTCCTCTCCCTCTTCTCCATTGCAAAACCACCTCCTCTCCTCTCCATCATCTCCATTCCAAAACCACCATCTCGCCTCTCCCTCTTCTCCATTGCAAAACCACCTCCTCTCTCCTCGGACGAGGATCCCCTGACGTAGCCCATCCTGCCATTGAGATACTGGCACATGGGTCCCACCAAGCACGGGGCCCATCTGTCAGCGACCGAAAGGCAGGGGAACCTCTCCTCTCCATCATCTCCATTCCAAAACCACCGTCTCGCCTCTCCCTCTTCTCCATTTCAAAACCACCCCTCTCCTCTCCATCATGTCCATTCCAAAACCACAGTCTCGCCTCTCCCTCTTCTCTATTGCAAGACCACCGTCGCTCCTCCCATCTTCCAAAGCTAGCACCGGACCACTCAGAAGGACATCTATTCAGGGGATGCAGCAGCGAATCAGGCAGATCGCCGGCGGGACCAGGCACAGTTAGCCAGGTTGAAGGAGATCCTTACTTGCTTTGACAATGAGTGGGAGATTTCGAGGACGGTGAGGGCCATGTGGCAATGTATGCGAAAGAGCGAGACGACGGTGATGAGGGCGGCGATGTACTCCTCGGCGGCAGTCACGCCGCAGTCCTTCGAGTTCATCGGGTATCTCCTCTGGGCGATGGAGCAGACAGATTCGCCCGGGGTGAAAGTCAGGCGGAGGTGGTGGGTGTACAGGTCGAAGGTCGAGCACCCAGAGGATAACGAATCGATCGAGTACGGTGTGCCGTTCGTGAGGGTGCAGAGCCAGCCGGAGCCACAGGAGTATTCGTTCTCCCACCGCAAGAGGAGGCCGGATGGCGCGACGTCGCTTCCCCGCCGTTCTCCACGGTTCCCTCGACGCTCTCCTCATTTCAACGGTGTCAGTAGGGTTTAAGGTAAGCTTCGCACTAACCTAATCTTCCATCTGCTCATGCTTACAATCAGTGTGACAACTAATAAAAATCATGCTTACAATCAGTCTCCGAGTACTACGCCAATCACCCTAAAATAGCTCTGGACCTTTGGGTCAAAGTTGTGACACTGTGTACAAATAAAGAAAAATAGATTGGTGCTTCTTTCAGAAAAGAGTACACCCCTAGAAAACTGCCAATATAAGCTACTAGTATTTTTTAAGTCTAAGCTACTAGTATTTGGTTAGAGGATTTGCTGCCGAGAAAGATCCGTCCACAGTGAGCGCCACACATCCCACTGATGGTGGTGGATGCCAATGCTTAGATGGAGCAGGGTTGGTGTCGGTAATTTTTACTTGGCACCTCGCACTCTGCATATATGCCGGTTCCATCCGTACATTTGTGCAGTTCCACCAAAATGCAGCTGAATAACCCTGTTTGCACAGATAATGAAAAGGCGTGATTACATTATAGTGGCACTAGTTGATGAAACATACACTAATAAACAGAAGAAAATATTACATCATACTGGAAATCGACCCAAGTCTCCCCGATACACCTTCTGCCAGTGATGAACATCAGTGTACAGCGGTAGTGCAAGGAGGGGCCTTGAGACATTCAAATCTCTATTTTTGTGCAGATCAACTAAAATTAAGCACCCCAGTTTGCAGAAACGCTTAAACATTAACAATGGGACTAGTTGATGAAACATACATTAACAAAGAGAAGCACTTTCTTTATCTACATTGGAAATGAAATGATAGAGAGGACACTCGCTCTATTTTAACTGTATTATTACTTCATTTTATCAGTGACACTAGGGTCAAGCAGGTGGCAAACGAGGTGTACCGTGCGTCGCAAGGATGAAGACCGGGGGTGCTTAGACTGGGATGCAGAAGCTGGCTTTTTCAGTCCCTATCTTCCCCCTGATGTTTCTGTGGTAGCATTTGGGTTGTAATCCAAACTTGGTCGAGCTGGTGCTGCGTCCCCCTACTTGCCTAGCTTATGTGGCGAACTTGTCTCCTGCTAGTACTTAGTCCGTTCTAGTAGTAGTTGCATAACTGCCCGTTTACACTGAGATGTTGTCAGATAATGGTTCTCTATGGTTGGGTTTCTTTAATGAAATCAGAGTGAACCCCCTCTTTTGATATATAAAAAAATAGTGGCACTAGCGGTGCCAAAACATTGCCTCAAATTAATAGTGCCACTAGATTAAGGTGCAAAATAATAACATTACTGCTTTATCATGGCAGTGCCAAAACAGTAGCACAAGAGCAGGATCAACATGCAGGATCTTTGGCAAACGGTCAGACCAAAAAGGAACATACCTCGTGATGGGAACCATATCTACAGTCAACGCCATCGTAGAAGGGATGACACCAGTCACCAACATGGATGATTCAATTCATGGGACCTTTTGGTGCAGTTCACCTAAAATGAAGCAATGTCCCATGAGCTAGCAGCTTCTTCTTCTTCTTTTAAGAAAAGGGCTCCAGCCCCGGTTCCATTTCCATCAGAAAACGAAACCCACAGAGCTTCTTCTTCATTAGTTGCAATAAAATTGAGCAACATCAAGGTTGGTCGTGAAGCTCCTGGAGAGTAGGCGGACCAGGACAGTTGCATCTCTAACGAAAAGAAGCAACTTATCTTAATGGGAAATTTAGCAGGACATGAAAAAAAGTGCCATTGATTCATATTACTGGAGGCATTACATTGAAAACAACATTGGTTTAACGTGTCCTTACTTTTAATAGTGCGACTGCTACATTTTACCAGTGGCATTACATAAGAGCGGCTCGGGGCAACAAACATCAGAAGAGGATATCTGGGTTGGTCCCATTTTTGTTCGGTATATAGCCACCTTATACTGTGTGAGGCTAGCAAATCTAGTGCTGGACTTACTCTGTTGACTTGTCCCCCAGTCCCCACTTTCTCTCCTTTTTCAACCAATAGATCGGGTTTATATTGAGTTTGTACTGCATTCCCTTTATTTCCGTATTAGACCTAGAGACCAGTTGGATAGCCAGTCTCTGCTACTTTTCGCCCCCATTATTTCCTCTTTCGACCAAGTCCTAGATTCAAGTAACAAATCTTCCCCCACCCACCCCCTTTCTTCCTTGTTTGAACCAAGTACTACTAGATTCGAGTGCATGAACTAGTTTTACCTCTTAACAGTAAAAAATTAGGTGGTTTTCGAATAGCCGATCGATCCTATCTACACGAGGCGGCCTGATAAATAGTAAAAGATACAAATGCAGCGACGTCAGGAGCTCGGGAAGTAGAGCAAGGCCGGTTTCGAAGGAAGTTATACCCGAGGGTCGCCGGGATGTCGCTAGGTGGGCGGCGGGAGGTCGGATCTGCCCACACTACGGCAACGAGGAAGAAGGGGTGGGAGGCCCTCCCTTGCCAGCGATGCTTGGGAGAGAATGGCAAGGCACGCTGATCGGGACGCGCCGACAGTGGGTAAGAGCCGTCACCGAGGACGACCGCGTGAACATTGCACCTTCTCACCTTCCCCGGTGGAGAGGATCCGGCTGGATCTATGACCAGCGGTGAGTAGAGAGAGAGTGTGGCCACCGCTGTCGTGTTTAGATCGGGAGAGGACGAGACAGTGTGAAGAGAGCAACACTAGCAAGCAAGCGCGGAGGCTCCTGCCTATATAGTGGAGTACTAGTTTTCTTTTGTCTATCGGCCGAAGCTGGCTTGACCTCGGCAATGACTGTTGAGAAGTCTTCATGCACGTGCCCCGGAGGCGCAGTTGTCGTCATTTTGATATGAAGCACCGGATTATAACATATAACACAAAGAAATGCCACATGACAAGAAAAAATGTGTGTGCAAACGCAATATGACGCGCGTTCCATTCGGAGAGCGGCGTGCCAGACCGACCGACCGTCTGGGGTGCGAGGCTGCTACCTCTTGAGCACTGCGTTGGTTTTCCCTTGAAGAGGAAAGGGTGATGTAGTAAAGTAGCGTAAGTATTTCCCTCAGTTTTTGAGAACCAAGGTATCAATCCAGTAGGAGGCTACGCGCGAGTCCCTTGCACCTACACAAACAAATAAATCCTCGCAACCAACGCGATAAGGGGTTGTCAATCCCTACACGGTCACTTATGAAAGTGAGATCTGATAGATATGATAGGATAATATTTTTGGTATTTTTATGATAAATATGCAAAGTAAAATAGAAATCAATAAAAATAACTAAGTGTTGGAAGATTAATATGATGGAAAATAGACCCGGGGGCCATAGGTTTCACTAGTGGATTCTCTCAAGAGCATAAGTATTTTACGGTGGGTGAACAAATTACTGTTGAGCAATTGACAAAATTGAGCATAGTTATGAGAATATCTAGGTATTATCATGTATATAGGCATCACGTCCGAGACAAGTAGACCGACTCCTGCCTGCATCTACTACTATTACTCCACACATCGACGGCTATCCAGCATGCATCTAGAGTATTAAGTTCGTAAGAACAGAGTAACGCTTTAAGCAAGATGACATGATGTAGAGGGATAAACTCATGCAATATGATAAAAACCCCATCTTGTTATCCTCGATGGCAACAATACAATACGTGCCTTGCTGCCCCTATTTTCACTGGGAAAGGACACCGCAAGATTGAACCCAAAGCTAAGCACTTCTCCCATTGCAAGAAAGATCAATCCAGTAGGCCAAACCAAACTGATAATTCGAAGAGACTTGCAAAGATAACCAATCATACATAAAAGAATTCAGAAGATTCAAATATTGTTCATAGATAAACTTGATCATAAACCCACAATTCATCGGTCTCAACAAACACACCGCAAAAGAAGATTACATCGAATAGATCTCCACGAGAGGAGGGGAGAACATTGTATTGAGATCCAAAAAGAGAGAAGAAGCCATCTAGCTAATAACTATGGACCCGAAGGTCTGAGGTAAACTACTCACACTTCATCGGAGAGGCTATGGTGTTGATGTAGAAGCCCTCCGTGATCGATGCCCCCTCCGACGGAGCTCCGGAACAGGCCCCAAGATGGGATCTCACGGATACAGAAGGTTGCAGCGATGCAATTAGGTTTTCGGCTCCGTCTCTGGTAGTTTGGGGGTACGTAGGTATATATAGGAGGAAGGAGTACGTCGGTGGAGCAACGTGGGGCCCACGAGGGTGGAGGGCACGCCCAGGGGGGTAGGCACGCCCCCCTACCTCGTGGCCTCCTGGTAGCTTTCTTGACGTAGGGTCCAAGTCCCCTGGATCATGTTCGTTTCGAAAATCACGTTCCCGAAGGTTTCATTCCGTTTGGACTCCGTTTGATATTCTTTTTCTGCGAAACTCTGAAATAGGCAAAAAACAGCAATTCTGGGCTAGACCTCCGGTTAATAGGTTAGTCCCAAAAATAATATAAAAGTGTATAATAAAGCCCAATAATGTCCAAAACAGAAGATAATATAGCATGGAGCAATAAAAAATTATAGATAAGTTGGAGACATATCAAGCATCCCCAAGCTTAATTCCTGCTCGTCCTCGAGTAGGTAAATGATAAAAATAGAATTTTTGATGTGGAATGCTACTTGGCATAATTTCATTGTAATTCTTATTAATTGTGGTATGAATATTCAGATCTGAAAGATTCAAGATAAAAGTTCAATATTGACATAAAAATAATAATACTTCAAGCATACTAACGAAGCAATTATGTCCTCTCAAAATAACATTTCCAAAGAAACTTCATCCCTACAAAATCATATAGTTTAGTCATGCTCCATTTTCATCACACAAGAATGCTCTCATCATGAACAACCCCGATGACAAGCCAAGCAATTGTTTCATACTTCAGTAATCTCAAACTTTTTCAACCTTCACGCAATACATGAGCGTGAGCCATGGATATAGCACTATGGTGGAATAGAATATGATGATGGGGGTTATGTGGAGAAGACAAAAAAGGAGAAAGTCTCACATCAACGAGGCTAATCAATGAGCTATGGAGATGCTCATCGATTGATGTTAATGCAAGGAGTAGGGATTGCCATGCAACGGATGCACTAGAGCTATAAATATATGAAAGCTCAACAAAAGAAACTAAGTGGGTGTACATCCAACTTGCTTGCTCACGAAGACCTAGGGCACTTGAGGAGGCCCATTGTTGGAATATACAAGCCAAGTTATATAATGAAAAATTCCCACTAGTATATGAAAGTGACAAAACAAGAGACTCTCTATCATGAAGATTAAGGTGCTACTTTGAAGCACAAGTGTGGTAAAAGGATAGTAACATTGTCCCTTCTCTCTTTTTCTCTCATTTTTTATTAGGCTTCTCTTTTTTATGGCCTTTCTCTCTTTTTTCTTTTTTTATTCCTCACTTGGGACAATGCTCTAGAAAATGATGATCATCACACTTCTATTTATTTACAACTCAATGATTACAACTCGATACTAGAACAAAGTATGACTCTATATGAATGCCTCTGGCGGTGTACCGGGATATGCAATGAACCAAGAGCGACATGTATGAAAGAATTATGAACGGTAGCTTTGCCACAAATACTATGTCAACTACATGATCATGCAAAGCAATATGACAATGATGAACGTGTCATGATAAACGGAATGGTGGAAAGTTGCATGTCAATATATCTCGGAATGGCTATGGAAATGCCATAATAGGTAGGTATGGTGGCTGTTTTGAGGAAGATATAAGGAGGTTTATGTGTGAAAGAGCGTATCATATCACGGGGTTTGGATGTACCGGCGAAGTTTGCACCAACTCTCAATGTGAGAAAGGGCAATGCACGGTACCGAAGAGGCTAGCAATGATGGAAAGGTGAGAGTGTGTATAATCCATGGACTCATCATTAGTCATAAAGAACTCACATACTTATTACAAAAATCTACAAGTCATCAAAAACCAAGCACTACGCGCATGCTCCTAGGGGGGTAGATTGGTAGGAAAAGACCATTGCTCGTCCCCGACCGCCACTCATAAGGAGGACAATCAAAGAACACCTCATGTTTCAAATTTGTTACATAACGTTTACCATACGTGCATGCTACGGGACTTGCAAACTTCACAAGTATTTCTCAAATTCACAACTACTCAACTAGCACAACTTTAATATTACTACCTCCATATCTCAAAACAATCATCAAGCATCAAACTTCTCTTAGTATTTAAAACACTCATAAGAAAGTTTTTACTAATCTTGAATACCTAGCATTTAAGAAAATTACCATGCTATTTAAGACTCTCAAAATAATCTAAGTGAAGCATGAGAGATCAATAGTTTCTATAAAACAAATCCACCACCGTGCTCTAAAAGATGTAAGTGAAGTACTAGAGCAAAAACTATATAACTCAAAAGATATAAGTGAAGCACATAGAGTATTCTAATAATTTCCGAATCATGTGTGTCTCTCTCAAAAGGTGTGTACAGCAAGGATGATTGTGGCAAACTAACAATCAAAGACTCAAATCATACAAGACACTCCAAGCAAAACACATATCATGTGGTGAATAAAAATATAGCTCCAAGTAAAGTTACCGATGGAAGTAGACGAAAGAGGGGATGCCTTCCGGGGCATCCCCAAGCTTTGGCTTTTAGGTGTCCTTAGATTATCTTGGGGGTGCCATGGGCATCCCCAAGCATAGGCTCTTGCCACCCCTTGTTCCATAATCCATCAAATCTTTCACCCAAAACTTGAAAACTTCACAACACAAAACTCAGCAGAAAATCTCGTGAGCTCCGTTAGCGAAAGAAAACAAAAGACCACTTCAAGGTACTGTAATGAACTCATTCTTTATTTATATTCTTGTTAAACCTACTGTATTCCAACTTCTCTATGGTTTATAAACTAGTTTACTAGCCATAGATTCATCAAAATAAGCAAACAACACGCAAAAAAAGAATCTGTCAAAAACGGAACAGTCTGTAGTAATCTGTAACTAACGCAAACTTCTGGAACTCCAAAAAATCAGCCAAAAGAGGAAGACCTAGACATTTTGTTTATTGATCAGCAGCAATTGTAATCAATATTTTATCACGTTCTGGTGATTTTTAACAATTATTTTCGTGAACAGAAAGTTTCTGGAATTTTCTGCAAGATCAAATAACTATCATCCAAGAAGATCCTATAGGTTAAACTTGGCACAAACACTAATTAAAACATAAAAACACATCTAACCAGAGGCTAGAACAAATATTTATTCCTAAACAGAAGCAAAAAGCAAAAAACTAAAAATAAAATTGGGTTGCCTCCCAACAAGCGCTATCGTTTAACGCCCCTAGCTAGGCATAAAAGCAAGGATAGATCTAGGTATTGCCATCTTTGGGGGGCAATTCTTCAATAAGACATCTATCATCCTTTAGAGTTTCTTTCTTTTTATTAATTATCAAACTTTTAGGCACAAGATCAAAAAAATCATTTGTAGCAAATGGTTCCTTAATGATAGCAAAAAGATTGGGATGAATACTTATAGATTTGAGATCCGCAGTTTCCTTACTAGAGGATTCACCCTTATTTTTAGGAACATACATAAGCTTGGAAATTTTAGTTGGAGGACTTGGAGTATTCTTTATGGAAGAAAAAGCGGTTCCCAAGTTGGTAATGATACCCTCAAGTTTATCGATTCTAGTGGAATCTTGATTTATTCTTTCATTAACTATGGGTTCCTTCTCCTTAATATTTTTCAAAGTGACTCCTACTTTAGATCCATATTGGGTAATTTGGTTGTGGATCTTTTTGTCCAGATTTTCAATTAACTCTACGGTAGCAACTTTATTTTCAATAATTTCAAGTCTTTGCATTACATGCTCCAAAGTTAACATAGTTCCATTAACCAAAAGAGGTGGTGAGCCAAACAAATCTATCATAGCATTATAAGAGTCAAAAGTATGGCTACCCAAGAAATTCCCTCCGGTAATGGTGTCAAGAATATATCTAAACCAAGGATTAGCGCCTACATAGAAATTGTGGAGAAGAACGGAAGTAGATTGCTTCCTGGTAGATCTATTTTGAGCATTGCAAATTCTATACCAAGCGTCTTTTAGATTTTCTCCCTCCCTTTGCTTAAAATTTAGAACTTCATTCTCGGGAGACAACGGAGAAGATAGAGGACTAGCCATGACGACAAGGCAAGCAAATGAAGAAGAGGCGAACGGAAAAGAGAGGGCGAATAAAACGGCAAGGGTGAAGTGGGGGAGAGGAAAACGAGAGGCAAATGGCAAATAATGTAATGCGAGAGATAAGGGTTTGTGATGGGTACTTGGTACGTTGACTTTTGCGTAGACCTCCCCGGCAACGGCGCCAGAAATGGCTCCTTGTCGGGAGTCCAAATCTTCACTTGACCTTGCATAAGCCTCCCCGGCAAGGGTGCCAGAAATCCTTCTTGCTACCTCTTGAGCACTGCGTTGGTTTTCCCTTGAAGAGGAAAGGGTGATGCAGTAAAGTAGCGTAAGTATTTCCCTCAGTTTTTGAGAACCAAGGTATCAATCCAGTAGGAGGCTACGCGCGAGTCCCTCGCACCTACACAAACAAATAAATCCTCGCAACCAACGCGATAAGGGGTTGTCAATCCCTACACGGTCACTTACGAGAGTGAGATCTGATAGATATGATAGGATAATATTTTTGGTATTTTTATGATAAAGATGCAAAGTAAAATAGAAAGCAATAAAAATAACTAAGTGTTGGAAGATTAATATGATGGAAAATAGACACGGGGGGCATAGGTTTCACTAGTGTCTTCTCTCAAGAGCATAAGTATTTTACGGTGGGTGAACAAATTACTATTGAGCAATTGACAGAATTGAGCATAGTTATGAGAATATCTAGGTATGATCATGTATATAGGCATCACGTCCGAGACAAGTAGACCGACTCCTGCCTGCATCTACTACTATTACTCCACACATCGACCGCTATCCAGCATGCATCTAGAGTATTAAGTTCGTAAGAACAGAGTAACGCTTTAAGCAAGATGACATGATGTAGAGGGATAAACTCATGCAATATGATAAAAACCCCATCTTGTTATCCTCGATGGCAACAATACAATACGTGCCTTGCTGCCCCTATTTTCACTGGGAAAGGACACCGCAAGATTGAACCCAAAGCTAAGCACTTCTCCCATTGCAAGAAAGATCAATCTAGTAGGCCAAACCAAACTGATAATTCGAAGAGACTTGCAAAGATAACCAATCATACATAAAAGAATTCAGAAGATTCAAATATTGTTCATAGATAAACTTGATCATAAACCCACAATTCAGCGGTCTCAACAAACACACCGCAAAAGAAGATTACATCGAATAGATCTCCACGAGAGAGGGGGAGAACATTGTATTGAGATCCAAAAAGAGAGAAGAAGCCATCTAGCTAATAACTATGGACCCGAAGGTCTGTGGTAAACTACTCACACTTCATCGGAGAGGCTATGGTGTTGATGTAGAAGCCCTCCGTTTCATTCCGTCTGGACTCCGTTTGATATTCTTTTTCTGCGAAACTCTGAAATAGGCAAAAATCAGCAATTCTGGGCTGGGCCTCCGGTTAATAGGTTAGTCCCAAAAATAATATAAAAGTGTGTAATAAAGCCCAATAATGTCCAAAACAGAAGATAATATAGCATGGAGACGTATCAGACGCGAACGCGACGGGTGTGCTGTATACTCCTTACATGTGTACCGCTGTTTTCTTGAGGCTTTGCTCCATGGCGCAATCCATGGATACAAAATTAGTATATTGTACTATTTAAAAGTCGACGGCGGGGCTTTTCCCGCGCGGTAGGCGGGGCAGTTCCGCCTAGTCGGTTCGACAGAGACGCGAGAAGATGAGGGAGTAGGCTGCTGCAAACGTAGGGCTGTGTGATTTGACAGCGAGTTACTTCTGGACAGGTGGGGCCCGGTTTGACTTGCCATTATCATTTTAACTGCGGCGATACGACCGGCGTGAGTCTCCCGATTCCTGACCACCTCCATACAGGTGCGTCTCCCGATGCTCCACCATGTAGATGCTGGTTCTTGCTTGAGAGCCTACTCCTCCACTTTTTCCTTGCCTCTTTCCCCCACATATGCAAAAATGCCATGTAAAGCGGGCTTATAGCCCACTATTGTACTTGATCCTACAGGTGCTAAGCCTGCCACATAGGCATAAAGTCTGATGTGGCAAGTTAATTAAGAAGAGAGAGACTAGTTTGGTGACCCCAGGAAGAAACAGTGATAAGCGCGTGTACCTAGATGAAGCAAACTTAGCAACAAAAAACTAAGCACCTATGCATTGGGGACTTGAGTTGCTAAGCCATTTAATGCCCATAGCACCTCATCTAAGCACCATTTCATTGGAAGAGGTCACTCCTTGGCAAATACAAGAAATACTACGAAGAAAGAGATAGAGAGAAGTAAACAAAAAATACTCTTATAGCCAACCTTATAGCTAACCTTGTTGTATGAGTGACTAAGTGATGACTATGTATGACAAGCCAACATCAGATAGCCTAACGCACCGTGTTAAATCTCCAAGGGCGCGACCGCGCGAGCGAGGCGACGGTCGTGGTAAGCGCGACCATGATACGGGCTGCTGGCAGCCCTTGGATCTGAGATCGAACTGTCGCATGCAAAGTTGCTGAAAATTTGCAGAATAACCCTCCAGGATAGGATATTCACCCATAGGTCTGGAATCACGCCATGCAACCGTTCGATCTCAGATCCAAGGGCTCTCGGAAGCCCGTATCATGGGAGAATGGAAAGCTTCGTATCACCTGTAATTTTCCCGACGCTTGACATGACATCGAAAGCCATTTAATTGGACGTCGAGTAGACATGACATCTAATTGGGCCCCCATAGTACTATGCTTGAATCCATTTATCCACCAGGCAAGCCACTACCCTTCCATTCGCACGCACCCCCCCACTCGACATTTTTACAATCGATAAACCGCTCCTAGTCGTCCCGTCCTTTCACATTACGACAGTTCCACTAATCCTAACCCTCCTCCCAAATCCATGGCGTCCCAAATCTCCATGATCGGCAGTGAGTACAAGGTTAGAACCATCACCGGCGATGAGTTCAACGTCATCTACACCCGTTCTTCCGCAACGGTGAAAGAATGCCTTGCTCGCGTCAAACGCATGTTCGAAAACTCAAATGATGAGTGGGTCGCTGGGCTAGATGTTGAGTACACCACAGTCCTGGGAAGCGAGAAGAAACTAAAGCAGGCAGAGCAGAAGAAGCCCGCCGTGATCTAGGTTTGCGTGCATGACTTATGCTTGGTCTACCACATATGCCATGCTGACGTTGAGTGCGAGGAATTTAAGAAGTTCCTCAAGGGCGGCTGAGTCAAATTTGTTACTGTAGACTTTAGGACGACAAGGAAATCCTGGGTCGGATAGGCCTCGTTGTAGGCCAGCCCTTCGATCTACAGAAGGCAGGCCTGGTGTCCTCCCTTGATCAGCCTTCAATGCTGACCCTGGCAGGAGCCATGGTTCCTCCTTCGTACGGTAAACTAGAGAAACCTCCGTACACGTTTCATCGTCATGCATGGCAGTGGAATGTACTAGATATAGACCACATCCACTACGCTGCAATGGATGGCTACCTTTGTTTCAATATCTACAAGGGTTGGATGAAGAGCAAGAGCCAAGTGTGCGGTTCAAGCAAAGAAGTATCGCCCAAGAGGAAGAGGGACAAGGACGAAGTCGAGGACGTGGACGAGGACGGCAGTGTCGTTGCTCATGGTGGTTCTAATGCAGTGTCTACTGGATTAGTTGCTTAGTTTAATTTCTGGTGTGCTTAGTTTTATTTGAGGGGTGTGTTGTGCCGAGCCCCCAGCAAAACTATGTTATGTTTCTTCTCGTTATATTTCGTACATTTCATCTTTTAGTTGGTATAGTACTACCACTCGTTTCTTGACATTATATACGTACAATATATATGGCCAACATCATATAGCCAGTAGTTTAGTTGTCAAAGAATTTCAGGGTGCTCAGTTTTGTCAAAGAATTCCAGGGTCCTTAGTTTTATTTGAGGGGTGTGTTGTGCTGGACACCATTAACTTATCATTGTGAGAATCGGCTTATGTTTGTCATGTAACATGGTCAACGGGTTTGACGTGAAAATAACAATGTCTAATGGCATTTCTGAGCAAACATCTAACTTAACGATGACATTTTTTAGATATCTAATTGCATTTTTAGCAGGCATCTCACGGATCGATGACATTTTTTGAGTAGTTGTAACTTCTAATGGCAAAACTGAGTAGTGATACACAACTAGTGGCATAAATAATAAGAACCCAAGAATTAAATAGGTATGCTAATTTCTTTATTTCTTTATACCTTTGTGTGCGAAACAATATACGCTGCCTCCCCCCAGATTTTCTTTACAGAGGCAACATAGAACTATATGAGTGCCCTGTTAAATTTTGGAATTATTCCGGGTTCGTTTGGCCTTTTTATACATTAATTGAGTTTCTAGTCATTTAATGTGCATAATTCAAATTTGAACTACAAGCACATGCTCCCGTGCACCAAAGTTGACTGAAAAATCACATGTGCGTCCTTGGGTGAATTTCTAGGTCCCATGCAAGAAATGGGAATGAAATTCAAACATCTGGGCATCGTGGTTCGGCTGAGAACATTGAGAAGCTTGGTTTTAAAATTCTTGTAAATCCAAAACACGCCTGAAAATCATGAAACTTGGCATGGTGTCATGTCATGGTACTACCATGCTGTGGTAATTTTTTTTGTAGAATGGAAACAAGTTTTGGTATAAGCTTTTTGCAAAATGGAGCTTCTCTCAAGAAGGCTCGTGGTTCTGAGAGGGAACGTGTCACCTTTGTGTGCATAATTCAAATTTTAAATACAAGCACATGCTCCAGTGCACCAAAGCTGGTTGAAAAATCACATGTGTGTCCTCGGGTAAATTTCTAGGTCCCATGCCAGAAATGGGAATGAAATTCAAATATCTGGGCGTCATGGCTCGGTTGGAACTTGGTTTTTTAATTCCTGTAAATCTGAAACACGCATGAAAATCATGAAACTTGGCTTGGTGTCATGACATGGCACCAACATGCTGTGGTGATTTTGCTGTCCGATTTGCGAAGGCGCACACATTAACAATCAACAAAGTCATTTTGGAACAAGTGTTGTCACGTTACAATCGGAAACACAAGTATTATTGAAACAGTGGGCGTTCTATTTACCACTTACGTGCTGCCACGCGTCCCCTTTTTTTATTAGCTAGGAGGCACCGTGCAGGGTAGCTATTTGAGTACGGGAGGCGTGCGATCAGACCCCTGCGTATGCTTATCGGGAGGAGAGCCCTTTGACCTCCATCTTCCGTCCACCTCTCTCCCAAGGTCTCCATTAATGGCGCCCGAGCCTCTGTTTAATGGCGTGGCAATGTCTCACTCGACTGAGATTTAAGAGAGAAAAAAGAAAATTTTGCACGGATCTTGATGTAAGATCCGACGGACCTATATAGCATCTACTGCGACTTATAGCAAGACTGATGAATATTTATAAGGACGACAAGAGTGGATAATAGTTGTCTTACATAATTAGGAAGATAATTAAAAAAGCCACATGCGGCTATGCCCGAAATACTCAAGGGCAAAAGAAGAAGGAAGACGCATACAATGATCTGGCTCGCTGATCTCTACTTTCTTTATGCGCTGCAGGTTGTGGAGACTAGTTCTCGCGGCGGGCGATGATCTCTTTCATCAGTTTCATGTCCTTAATATGCTGCTTGGCAGCATCCATGGATTCCTCCACCAGCCTGTTGCGCTCGATGCGGAGCATGGCATTCTCGTCCATAAGTTTCTTGATGATGACGCCCGTCCTCTGCAACACGGCAGCGGTCTCCTCCTCCTGCTTCGCCCTTCCGGCGATCTTCGCCCTCAGCAGGCCGCGCTTGCCCCGGAGCTTCGCATTGCCCTCCCCCAGTTGCCGGATGATGTTGGTAGCCTCATCCCGCATCCTTGCCCAGCCGGAGATCTGATCCATCTGGCTATGGACCATCGCACGCATGCGCTTGTAAGAGTCCTCCCCTGCCCGCGAGAAATTTTCCCAGGCCGCCGCAGCGCGGCGGGACCTCCATGCTACTTCGGCGGCGTGGCGGGACATCTTTGCTGCTTCCGCGGCGTGGCCGGACCAGTCTGCTACATCAACGGTGCGGCGGGACCTCCGTGCTGCTTCGGCGGCGCGGCGGGACCTCTGTGCTGATACTGCTGCGCGGCTGGATATGTCGGCTGCTTTCGCGGCGAGGCGGGACATCTCTCGTGCTTCCTCTTCCATGCTCACCTCTCCCTGGTGGAAATCTCTCGACCCAGAACTCACGCTGGCCATGGCTTGATTGACTTGATTGTTTTTTGTGGATGAGGAGTTGAGGTGGAATGTGCAGTCATCTTAGCATAGTAGTATTTATAACCGAGTAGTACTAGTATGCTCCTAAGTGGGAAACTGTTTAGGTTGTGATCGGTGTGAACAGGTTTGCAATTAAATATAGCGTGGTAGTAGTAGTAATTTGGAATGTGACGAGACACGCTCAAAATTTATTGACGGTTCTAGTTTCGAAGTGCGGCACTATTTTCGGATGGCGTAATGTCGGCACATTTTCTCGGCCATGGTGTAGCATATGCCATGGTACTAGTTCTTTTTCTACTGCTGTGTACGTGCAAAAACTGGCACCGTCGGATACATACCTTATGCTTGGCGTTCGACAGGAATAGCCTCGTGGCGAGCTATAGACTAGTCTTCTTTTCAGACGCATTACACCTATCTCTCGGGACTTCTTGCACGCACCATCGCTGCTCCCTAGGTCGATGCCACCCACATACACGTGTACTCTGAGAAGAGGTGCACACACGCACTCGTCCTCTCTCACACACGCATTTGTAGCTACAAATTGTAGTGTTCTCAACCATCCGATTGACTCTATCATAGGTTTCACGTTGCTCCTTGGCCTTGAGATTGAGAAGTTTAAAACGCGGAGGCTAAGATGGAGGCACGAGGTTTTGGTTAATGTGCGGGCCGCACACGGCACCAACACGACACGAGCTTCGTCTGCCTGGTGCGCATGCAGTCGGGTGAGTTGTCCAAGTATAGACACAACCAGGCCCTCGTTGGTATCCGCGCCTCGACTTTGGCTGGTCATAGTGGAGAGTAGCATAGACTAGTTACTAGTCTATGTTACTAGTACCGTCATAGTGGGTAGTGTCATATAGTATATGCATAATTTGGCGACGAGCGCTCTCTATATGTACCACCTTTTTTCTTTAATTACATCTTGTTAGTTTTGCTCCATAGCGCAATCCATCGATACTACTACTGTACAAATGTATACATTTTTTAAAAGGCTAGAGGGCAGGGCAGTCTAGCTTGGTCCTTTTCACGAGAGGCGAGGGCCTTTGTGATTTGATGGCTCATTACTGCTGGAAGGCGGGGCCTTGTGATTTGACTGCTCGTATAAATGTGCCGACGACCTGAGGAGGAGCAAAGAACCGTGCGGTATACTCAAGTTTTTCACTGGAGTACGACAGAGGAGCACGAAACACGGCAGCCCAGTGCCATATCCTCTACTCTCTACTCTTATTAAAGAATGATCTAATTTGCTAGTCATCTCA
>NC_057796.1:261752904-261759745 GCF_018294505.1 Triticum aestivum | reverse complement strand
ATCAAAATAAGCAAACAACACACGGAAAACAGAATCTGTCAAAAACAGAACAGTCTGTAGTAATCTGTATCAAACGCAAACTTCTGTAACTAAAACATTCTGCAAAAATAGGAAGACATAGATAATTTGTTTATTGATCTACTTCAATTGAATCAGTATTTTATCATTCTCTGGTGATTTTTAACAATTGTTTTAGTGAGCAGAAAGTTTCTGACTTTTTCAGCAAGATCAAATAATTATCATCCAAGAAGATCCTATAGGTATTACTTGGCACAAACACTAATTAAAACATAAAAACAAATCTAACCATAGGCTAGATGAAATATTTATTTCTAAACAGGAACAAAAAGCAAGGAACAAAAATAAAATTGGGTTGCCTCCCAACAAGCGCTATCGTTTAACGCCCCTAGCTAGGCATAAAAACGAGAATAGATCTAGGTATTATCATCTTTGGTATGCAATCCATAAGTGGCTCTCATGATAGATTCATAAGGTAATTTAATTTTCTTCCTAGGAAAGTGTTCCATGCCTTTCCTTAATGGAAATTAGAATCTAATATTTCCTTCTTTCATATCAATAATTGCACCAATCGTTCTAAGGAAAGGTCTACCAAGAATAATAGGACATGTAGGATTGCAATCTATATCAAGAACAATGAAATCTACGGGCACATAATTCCTATTTGCAACAATAAGAACATCATTAATCCTTCCCATGGGTTTCTTAATGGTGCAATCCGCAAGATGCAAATTTAAAGAACAATCATGAAATTCACGAAACCCTAACACATCACACAAAGTTTTTGGAATCGTGGAAACACTAGCACCCAAATCACACAAAGCATAGCATTCATGATCTTTAATCTTAATTTTATTAGTAGTTTCCCACTCATCATAAAGTTTTCTAGGGATAGAAACTTCTAATTCAAGTTTTTCTTCATAGGATTGCATTAAAGCATCAACGATATGTTTGGTAAAAGCTTTATTTTGACTATAAGCATGAGGAGAATTTAACACGGATTGCAACAAGGAAATACAATCTATCAAAGAACAATTATCATAATTAAATTCCTTGAAATCCAAAATAGTGGGTTCATTGCTATCTAAAGTTTTGACCTCTTCAATCCCACTTTTACCAATTTTTGCATCAAGATCTAAAAATTCCGAATCATTGGGACGCCTTCTAACTAAAGTTGACTCGTCTCCAGTCCCATCATTATCAAGATTCATATTGGAAAACAAAGATTTAATAGGGGACACATCAATCACTTTTAGATCTTCATCCTTATTATCATAAAAACTGGAAGAACATGCTTTCATAAAGCAATCTTTTTTAGCACGCATCCTAGCGGTTCTTTCTTTGCACTCATAGATGGAAATCCTCATGGCTTTGAGGGACTCATTGATATCATGCTTAGGAGGAATAGATCCAAGTTTCAAAGAATCAACATCAAGAGAAATTATATGCACGTTCCTAGCCAACTCATCAATCTTAGGCAATTTTTCTTCAAGCAAAGCATTGAAATTCTTTTGCGAAATCATAAATTCTTTAACACTAGTCTCAAAATCAGAGGGCATCTTATTAAAATTTCCATAAGAGTTGTTGTAGGAATTACCATAATTATTAGAGGAATTACTAGGGAACGTCCTAGAATTAAAGTTTCCTCTATATGCGTTGTTACCAGAATTGTTCCTACCAACAAAATTCACATCCATAGATTCATTATTATTCTCAATCAAAGTGGACACAGGCATATCATTAGGATTAGAAGAAACACTCTTATTAGCAAACAATTTCATAAGGTCATCCATCTTTCCACTCAAAACATTAATCTCTTCAATCGCATGAACCTTTTTACTAGTAGATCTTTCGGTGTGCCATTGAGAATAATTAACCATGATATTATCTAGGAGTTTAGTAGCTTCTCCTAAAGTGATTTCCATAAAAGTGCCTCCCGCGGCCGAATCTAAAAGTTTTCTAGAAGCAAAATTCAATCCTGCATAAAATTTTGTATAATCATCCATAAATTCAAACCATGTGTAGGGCAATTACGTATCATTAATTTCATCCTCTCCCAAGCTTGTGCAACATGCTCATGATCAAGTTGCTTAAAATTCATAATATCGTTTCTAAGAGAGATGATCTTAGCGGGAGGAAAATACTTAGAGATAAAAGCATCTTTGCACTTATTGCATGAATCAATACTATTTTTAGGCAAAGAAGAAAACTAGGTTTTAGCACGATCTCTAAGTGAAAACGGAAATAGCTTCAATTTGACAATATCATTATCCACATCGTTCTTCTTTTGCATATCACACAAATCAACAAAGTTGTTTAGATGAGTAGCGGCATCTTCACTAGGAAGGCCAGAGAATTGATCTTTCATGACAAGATTCAACAAAGCATCATTAATTTCACAAGATTCAGCATCGGTAATAGGAGCAATCGGGGTGCTAATAAAATCATTGTTGTCGGTATTGGAAAAGTCACACAATTTAGTATTGTCTTGAGCCATCGTGACAAGCAATCAATCCAACACACAAGCAAACAAGAAGCAAGCAAAAAGAGGCGAACGGAAAAGGGCGAATAAAACGACAAGGGTGAAGTGGGGGAGAGGAAAACGAGAGGCAAATGGAAAATAATGTAATGCGAGGGATAAGAGTTTGTGATGGGTACTTGGTATGTCTTGACTTGTGCGTAGATCTCCCCGGCAACGGCGCCAGAAATGGCTCGTTGTCGGGAGATCAAATCTTGACTTGACTTGGTGTACACCTCCCCGGCAACGGTGCCAGAAATCCTTCTTGCTACCTCTTGAGCATGCGTTGGTTTTCCCTTGAAGAGGAAAGGGTGATGCAGCAAAGTAGCGTAAGTATTTCCCTTGGTTTTTGAGAACCAAGGTATCAATCCAGTAGGAGACTACACGCAAATCCCTAGTACCTGCACAAACAATCAAGAACCTTGCAACCAATGCGATAAAGGGGTTGTCAATCCCTTCACGACCACTTGCAAAAGTGAGATCTGATAAAGATAATAAGATAAATATTTTTGGTATTTTTGTTGTATAGATTGAAAATTAAAGATTGCAAAATAAACAGCGATAGAAATAGCTAATTGACGGAAGATTAATATGATGGAAAATAGACCTGGGGGCCATAGGTTTCACTAGTGGCTTCTTTCAAGATAGCATATTTTACGGTGGGTGAACAAATTACTGTCGAGCAATTGATAGAAAAGCGCATAGTTATGAGAATATCTAGGCATGATCATGTATATAGGCATCACGTCTGTGACAAGTAGACCGAAACGATTCTGCATCTACTACTATTACTCCACACATCGACCGCTATCCAGCATGCATCTAGAGTATTAAGTTCATAAGAACAGAGTAACGCATTAGGCAAGATGACATGATGTAGAGGGATAAACTCAAGTAATATGATATAAACCCCATCTTTTTATCCTCGATGGCAACAATACAATACGTGCCTTGCTGCCCCTACTGTCACTGGGAAAGGACACCGCAAGATTGAACCCAAAGCTAAGCACTTCTCCTATTGCAAGAAAGATCAATCTAGTAGGCCAAACCAAACTGATAATTCGAAGAGACTTGCAAAGATATCAAATCATGCATATAAGAATTAAGAGAAGAATCAAATCTTGTTCATAGATAATCTTGATCATCAACCCACAATTCTTCGGATCTCGACAAACACATCGCAAAAAGTATTACATCGAATAGATCTCCAAGAAGATCGAGGAGAACTTTGTATTGAGATCCAAAGAGAGAGAAGAAGCCATCTAGCTAATAACTATGGACCCGAAGGTCTGTGGTAAACTACTCACACATCATCGGAGAGGCTATGGTGTTGATGTAGAAGCCCTCCGTGATCGATTCCCCCTCCGGCGGAGCGCCGGAAAAGGCCCCAAGATGGGATCTCACGGGTACAGAAGGTTGCGGCGGTGGAAAAAGTGTTCCGTGGCTCCCCCTGATGTTTTCAGGGTATAAGAGTATATATAGGCGAAAGAAGTAGGTCGGTGGAGCTGCGAGGGGCCCACGAGGGTGGGGGGCGCGCCTACCCCCCTGGGCGCGCCCTCCTACCTCGTGGCCACCTCGTGGCTTCCTTGACGTCCACTCCAAGTCTCCTGGATTGCGTTTGTTCCAAAATCGATCCTCGCGAAGGTTTCATTCCGTTTGGACTCCGTTTGATATTCCTTTTCTGCGAAATACCGAAATAGGCAAAAAACAGCAATTTGCACTGGGCCTTCGGTTAATAGGTTAGTCCCAAAAATAATATTAAAAGGTGTATTAAAGCCCATTAAACATCCAAAACAGATTATATAATAGCATGGAACAATAAAAAATTATAGATAAGTTCGAGACGTATCAAGCATCCCCAAGCTTAATTCCTGCTCGTCCTCGAGTAGGTAAATGATAAAAACAGAATTTTTGATGTGGAATGCTACCCAACATAATTTTCAATGTAATTATCTTTATTGCGGCATGAATGTTTAGATCCAAAAGATTCAAGACAAAAGTTTAATATTGACATAAAAATAGTAATACTTCAAGCATACTAACTAAGCAATTATGTCTTATCAAAATAACATAGCCAAGGAAAGCTTATCCCTACAAAATCATATAGTTTGGCCATGCTTCATTTCCGTCACACAAAATGCTCCATCATGCACAACCCTGACGACAAGCCGAGCAATTGGTTCATACTTTTTAACGCGCTTCAACTTTTTCAACCCTCATGCAATACATGAGCGCAAGCCATCGATATAGCACTATGGGTGGAGTAGAGTATGATGATAGGGGTTATGTGAGAAAAAAGGAGAAAGTCTCACATTGACGCGGCTAATCAACGGGCTATGGAGATGCCAATCAATTGATGTCAATGCGAGAAGTAGGGATTGCCATGCAATGGATGCACTAGAGCTATAAGTGTATGAAAGCTCATCAAAAAGAAACTAAGTGGGTGTGCATCCAACTTGCTTGCTCATGAAGACCTAGGGCATTTTGAGGAAGCCCATCATTGGAATATAAAAGCCAAGTTCTATAATGAAATATTCCCACTAGTATATGAAAGTGACAAAATAAGAAACTCTCTATCATGAAGATCATGGTGCTATTTTGAAGCACAAGTGTGGAAAAAGGATAGTAACATTGTCCCTTCTCTCTTTTTCTCTCATTTTTTTGTTTGGGCTTCTTTGTCCTCTTTTTTTCTTCCTTTTTTTATTAGGGCATCTCTGGCCTCTTTTTTTCGTCCGGAGTCTCATCCCGACTTGTGGGGGAATCATAATCTCCATCATCCTTTCCTCACATGGGACAATGCTCTAATAATGAAAATCATCACACTTTTATTTACTTACAACTCAAGAATTACAACTCAATACTTAGAACAAAATATGACTCTATGTGAATGCCTCCGGTGGTGTACCGGGATATGCAATGAATCAAGAGTGACATGTATGAAAGAATTATAAAGGTGGCTTTGCCACAAATACGATGTCAACTACATGATCATGCAAAGCAATATGACAATGATGGAGCATGTCATAATAAACGAAACGGTGGAAAGTTGCATGGCAATATATCTCGGAATGTCTATGGAAATGCCATAATAGGTAGGTATGGTGGCTGTTTTGAGGAAGATATAAGGAGGTTTATGTGTGATAGAGCGTATCATATCACGGGGTTTGGATGCACCGGCGAAGTTTGCACCAGCTCTCAAGGTGAGAAAGGGCAATGCACGGTACCGTAGAGGCTAGCAAATTGCGGAAAGGTAAGAGTGCGTATAATTCATGGACTCACATTAGTCATAAAGAACTCATATACTTATTGCAAAAGTTTCTTAGCCCTCGAAGCAAAGTACTACTACGCATGCCCCTAGGGGGATAGATTGGTAGGAAAAGACCATCGCTCGTCCCCGACTGCCACTCATAAGGAAAGCAGTCAAAGAACACCCCATGCTTCAAATTTGTCACACAACGTTCACCATACGTGCATGCTACGAGACTTGCCAACCTTAACACAAGTATTTCTCAATTTCATAATTACCCAACTAGCATGACCCTAACATTACCACCTTTATATCTTAAAACAATTATCAAGTATCAAATTTATCATAGTATTTAATGCACTCTATATGAAGGTTTTTATTATACCCATCTTGGATGCCTATCATATTAGGACTAATTTTATAGCCAAAGCAAATTACCATGCTGTTCTAAAAGAATCTCAAAATAATATAAGTGAAGCATGAGAGATCAATAATTTCTATAAAATAAAACCACCACCATGCTCTAAAAAGGTATAAGTGAAGTACTAGAGCAAAATTATCTAGCTCAAAAGATATAAGTGAAGCACATAGAGTATTCTAATAAATTCCGATTCATGTGTGTCTCTCCCAAAAGGTGTGTACAACAAGGATGATTGTGGTAAACTAAAAATCAAAGACTCAAATCATACAAGACGCTCCAAGCAAAGCACATATCATGTGGTGAATAAAAATATAGCATCGAGTAAAGTTACCGATAGACGAAGACGAAAGAGGGGATGCCTTCCGGGGCATCCCCAAGCTTAGGCTTTTGGTTGTCCTTGAATTTTACCTTGGGGTGCCTTGGGCATCCCCAAGCTTAGGCTCTTGCCACTCCTTTTTCCAAAATCCATCAAATCTTTACCCAAAAACTTGAAAACTTCACAACACAAAACTCAACAGAAAATCTCATGAGCTCCGTTAGCGAAATAAAACAAACCACCACTTTAAGGTACTGTAATGAACTTATTATTTATTTATATTGGTGTTAAACCTACTGTATTCCAACTTCTCTATGGTTC
>NC_057796.1:261751113-261751689 GCF_018294505.1 Triticum aestivum | reverse complement strand
AGGAGAATTTAACACGGATTGCAACAAGGAAATACAATCTATCAAAGAACAATTATCATAATTAAATTCCTTGAAATCCAAAATAGTGGGTTCATTGCTATCTAAAGTTTTGACCTCTTCAATCCCACTTTTACCAATTTTTGCATCAAGATCTAAAAATTCCGAATCATTGGGACGCCTTCTAACTAAAGTTGACTCGTCTCCAGTCCCATCATTATCAAGATTCATATTGGAAAACAAAGATTTAATAGGGGACACATCAATCACTTTTAGATCTTCATCCTTATTATCATAAAAACTGGAAGAACATGCTTTCATAAAGCAATCTTTTTTAGCACGCATCCTAGCGGTTCTTTCTTTGCACTCATAGATGGAAATCCTCATGGCTTTGAGGGACTCATTGATATCATGCTTAGGAGGAATAGATCCAAGTTTCAAAGAATCAACATCAAGAGAAATTATATGCACGTTCCTAGCCAACTCATCAATCTTAGGCAATTTTTCTTCAAGCAAAGCATTGAAATTCTTTTGCGAAATCATAAATTCTTTAACACTAGTCTCAAAATCAGAGGGCAT